>NC_141992.1:19030571-19202571 GCF_049901715.1 Pseudonaja textilis | reverse complement strand
CAGACATCTCCACCCACCCACCCACTTAGTTTGCCTCTGCACACCTGAGGTGGATCAAATCCACCGCTGCTGCCTTCTGATGTGTCTGGTGCCCTCTCTATTTACTGGCTAGCCCATTCACCTGGATCAGCATGAGTGCCACACAACTGCTGCACACTGATCAAGGCCACCTGATCACTCCATGCAGATCAGGGTCACCCAAGTGCCATGTGGCTGAAGGGCACCAGATTGGGACTACTTGAGCTTCCCTGTGGCTACCGGGGTCACCCAAGTGGCATTTGGCCAGTCCGCTCTCCCTGCTACAATGGTATATATTTATAATTCCAGCAGCTTGTAAAGCTGCCCACAATATAAAAATACAGTTAATCCCTGAATTACAACCATCCCTTTAGTGACCATTCAAAGGTACAATGACACTGAAAAAGTGACTTACGACTTGTTTTCACCATTGCAGCGCCCCCATGGTCATGTGATAAAAAATTGAGCATTTGGCAACTGGCATGTATTTATGACAGTTACACTGTTCTGGGATGATGCAATTTATAACCTTCCCAGCTGGCTTCTGACAAGCAAAGCCAATGGATTTGCTTAATGGCTGCATGCTTCATTTAACAACTGCAGCAATTTTCTTAGCAACTGGGGTGAAAAGGTCATGGCATGGGACAAAACTCATTTAACAACTGCTTTGCTTAGCAACAGAAATTTGGGGCTCAATTGTGGTCATAAGTTGAGGACAACCTGCTCAATACATTTTTTTGTCTTCTGTTCGATCACGTCCAGTTTTCTCAGATTGCCTGAACAAATCCTTGCAGTTTGCTTGGTAAGAAATGGTGGACCATTGCCCCCTTCTTAGGGCTAAGTGACTAGCCCAACCTGGCTTTGTGTTGGCTTTGTGCCTAAGGCAGGACTAGAATTCATGGTATCTTGGTTTCTAGCCTGATGCCTTAACCACCACACCAAACTGACTTTAATATTGAAGCACAACCACGATGGCTAGAGAATTCTAGGAATTGAAGTCCATACATCTTAAATTTGCTGAGATTGAAAAATATCCTTGATTGCTCTAGAATATTAACTATCCTATGAGAGCCACAAAGACATGCTCTGATTATGCATTGCTTTCAGAAAGGTGGATGAATTTGGGAAGTTTTTGAGTGTAAAGAATGTTTCCAACTAGCAAGGTTTATTTCCCTGTAACTTGTAGAGGAAATACAGCCAGCAGAGCAACCATTTTTCTAAGGGCAATCACCAATACTCTATCCTCTGCTTCAAGATGCTGTGGGTATAACCAGCCATCTGGTATGTTTAATCCCCAGGAAACTCTAATTTTTCAGGATTTATATTCCTCAATATTCCCTAAATATCAATTCTGCACTTCAGTTTGCTTATTTATTCCACTGTTCCTGCATAGATTCTGATTATTTTTATATAGTGATTCACTCTAAATGTGCATACTTAAGATTGCAGTATTTATCTTCTTAAAAAGAAAAACAACAACATTCCCACGGTAGTTTTGATGGTGAAATTAGAAGGCAATAAGAGTTTTTGAGGCATAAGTTGGATTGTTCTGCTCATTTTTCACCTGCTGCTGCTGTTATGGTAGATTTCATTTTGACAATAATAACAACGGAATAATAATAATAGGACAAAGTAATAGAAAATAAAGAAGCTAAAATGCTCCTTTAGACTTTAGAATTCAAGCAGAGAGGCACCTGCCACATAAGAGGCACCCCAACAATTATTTATAAAAAAGGCAGATAACCATATTTACTTATTATTTATTTATATTCCATCTTTATTAGTGTTATAAAGAATTCCAAGCAGAGAACCTGGAGGAGAATTTGGTATACACATACCAAATTATGTGTATACTAGAGGTGGGATTCACAATTTTTTATTATTGGTTCTATATGCGTGGCTTGGTGGTCATGGTAGGGGAAGGATACTGTAAAATCTCCAGTCAGAGGTGGTATTTGCCAGTTCTCTGAACTACTCAAAGTTTCCACTACCAGTTCTCCAGAACCAGTCAGAACCTGCTGAATACCACCTCTGGACTAAATACCAAATTCTCCTTCCTCCTTCTGTTTTCCTCACAACAAGTCTGTGACGTGAATTGGACTGAAAGTGAATGACTAGTTCAAAGTTACCCAGATGGTTTTTCAAGAGTAAAGCAGGATTAGAACTCATAGTTTCTCAGTTTTTAGCCTGGTGCTTTAACAACTAGACTAAATTGGCTTTCATTATTACCCAGTATCATTTTACCAGAATTTGCAAGCCTTCAAATGTATCCGTCCATTTCCCCCTTTTTAGTAAATATTCAGTCAAAATATATATTTCTAGTTTGACTCAATTTTCTCTAGCAAACACAACTAGCTTCATGACTTATATATTCATTTTCAGATACATATTCCCCGTTGCATCATACAATCTATCAAATATTCACTACAAATCATGAAGATTGGCACCCAAAAATGTATCACTGTCTGCATACAACAATGTACATCCATTCATATACCCAACAAATATTTAACATTCCTACAAACATTCCTTATACAATTATCTATAAATACATTTAAACCAGTAGCTCTCAACCTGTGGTTCACGGACCATTGGGGGGCTACGATGTCATCCCAGGGGGTCAGTGAAGGTTTGAAGAAATGTTATGATTTAAATCCTGAGTTAAGTCTTGGTTGTCCATGGCCATGGTCCAAGGCCACAAAAGGTGTTTAAAAGGGATCCTTGATGAAGAAAAGAATGAGAATTACTGCATTAGACAGTATGAGTGAAAGCAGATACTATCCGTAGCTGATAACTTTATTTCTTATTGCAGTAATAAGTTCATATTTAAAATTTTACATCGCTGTAACTTGTAAAATTATTAATATTGATTTTTTTTATAGCACTGCACAAATTTCATTCATCCTCTTTCTCACAACTTTACTGGATCAAGCTTTTAGATAAATAGAAGAAGCAAAATAGACTGGAATGTTCGTTTCCACAGCTTCTCCATAGTTTTAGGTTGGGAAGAAAACAGTGAAACAATGAAGCTCACAGGTGCTGAAGTTGTAAACAATAATTTCTCCCAATATAATATAAAGATACCAAGACAATCAGCCATGATTAAGTCTTTGACAAGATGACATTTTTGCAACAAGCATCTTGCCAGAATTTATTAGCATATTGGGCCTAACAAACTTTCCTCTGCTTTATGGTTGGCCTGGCTCAGCAGTTCTTTCTATATTTTGATGAACAGAATGTTTTGTATCATGTCATGCATGGAGGTACCCAGAGTAATAATTAGACTAATATTGTAAACCATAAAAGAATAAATGAAATGCAGTAATGTGCAGATATTATTAAATAGAAATAGGAAACCTAAATAATTAATTCTTAAAGCCACCCAGAGAGGACTATAGCTTTACCATGCTTCGTGCACAAGGTCATGGGAGTTAGATTAAGTTGACAAGCCTATCTCAGATGGAACAAGGGTTCGTCAGTGCCCTTATTTAATAGAACTTGCATGGGTTATAAAGTACTGTTTTATTACACTATCCTCAAAATTTGAGTGAAAAGCATTTTAAATCCAGTCCTCATTGAGGGATTTGGGAGATCATATATTTATTAAATGTATAACAGGAACAATGATGCTTTAAAAGTTAAAAACTGCCCAGTTTCCTTGACTTTTTCATCCTACCTCATAGAATTTACCTTATTTTTAATTGCTTTTAGAGAGGCAGTTTGGTCTAATGGTTAAGTCACCGGGCTAGAAAGCAGTGAATTGTAATCCTGCCTTAGGCACAAAGCCAGGTGGGTGACCTTGGGCCAGTCACTTTTTCTCAGACCTAAGAAGAAGTCAGGATACAAATAAATACATTTAAATAAATACTTTTATTCATTTGCTGTTTTGTTATCCTCTGCTTCAATAGATTGTACTGAATGCAATAAAACTGTACCAAATTAAATAAAAAGAATAATATAAAAACTAGTAACAGTCAAAAGCCTAAATAAGATAAAACTTTGAAAGTCAATCTTTAGCTGGTGCTAAATATCCAAATAATGTCTGGAAAGAGTCATTAGGAAAAAGAATAATCACACCATACTCTCAAAAGTTTTCTTGCCACTTTTTGACTGAAGATTGTGTATTCCTTTAGGTGCACAAATCCCAAGCTAACCCCTGCACTTTGATTAGTACACAGAAATTAATACGAAGATGTTCTTTGAAACCTAAATCATATGCTCAGAGTTGCACCAACTAGAACACAAATGTGCAGGCTATGGCCACCCTTAACTTAATTTCCAAACCTGTCTCCCTACAAATATTTCAGATTTCTGAAGAGGTTGAATACCTTAGTTTCAATATAACTGGAAGAGTAACACAGCAGTAGCAATTGAACTTAGACTTATGCTTTATAGTGCTTTACAGCCCTCTCTAAGTGGTTTTACAGAGTCAGCATATCACCCACAACAATCTGAGCCCTCATTTTACCCACCTCGGAAGGATGAAAGGCTGAGTCAACCTTGAGCCTGGTGGGATATTAATTGCCTAATTGCAGGCAGCTGGTAGTCAGCAGAAATGGCTTGCAATGATGCACTCTAACCACTGTGCCACTGAGGCTCATATAAGTAGTAATATAGATGTAATAATAGGTGTAAAGAGTAATATAATCCTAAAGAAAATAAACCCTGACTGTATTTTGGAAGGACGGATACTGAAGCTGAAGCTTAAATACTTCGACCACCAAATGAGAAGAGAGGATTCATTGGAAAAGACTCTGATGTTAGAAAAAATTGAAGGCAACAGGAGAAGGGGATGGCAGATGATGAGATAGTTAGATAATATTGATGCATTGAACATGAACTTGGGCAACCTTGGAGGGCAGGGGAACCTGATGTATCATAGTCCATGGGGTTGCGAAGAGTCAGACATGCACAACAACTGAACAACAACAACATGCACTACAAAGCACAAATGAATCACATATTCTATGGGTTTCACCAGGAAGATGGTTAGAGTTGAATTGTTGATAACTTTCCAAGCCAATGCCCCAGCTTCCTGTCCTACAGGAATTCATTTGGAGAAATTACCCTAGAAAGTTTTTCTTCGCAGGTCAGTTTCCATATCAAGTTCAAGTCTAATTCTTAGAAAGTCACCACTTTCTAAGAAGAATTCAAATAGACTGAATCAGGTTCACAGGAGGTCAAATATAACTAAAGGTCTAACAAAGTCCATTAAAGACAGATGGGAGAACATGGAAATGTTTAGTTTTCATAAACAAAGAAAAAAGAGAGAGGATATTCAACATTGCATAGATAAAAAGAATGTAACCATTCTGTTAATTTTTGGACTTTCTCCCACAGACACCCCTCTCCCAAGACCTCAATTATAAATTACACTGATTTTTTGATCTAAACAAATTGGTTGATCTAAATCACTGCTCCATGCTATTAGAAAACAGAAGGTGTTCATTTCAACAAGAAAAGCAGGCATCTCTAGTTTAAATGGAAATGAAGGTAGGATGTTAGATTATAATGGATTGCAAGAAAAGTAAGTGAAAAGCAGAGGGATCTAATTCGCTATGTTGCACACAATAAATAGCAATATATTCAATATTTTGGAATCAACCACTAAAATAACCTAGTTTAGATATGGACCTGGTAAATAAGATGGAAAACATTCCAAATTTCCCAAAGAAAGCACTGGAATTTCCAAAAAGGATACAGTTCTATTCTTATTAGGTTGATGTTTTTGAGACATCTGTGTGTTTGTGTAGGCAGACACACATATATAATTGAATTCTGTCACCTAAGTAACACTTCTTTTACTACTTCAAAAATGGCTACTCAGCTGCTGGGTCAGACCAATTATTTTTTAAATCATTCGAATTTACCTATCCTCCAACGTGTGGCAAGGAGAAACAAAGCAGCAACACCTCATTCTCAGTCTGTTCTCAAGCTCTTTTATGCAAGGACACATCTGTTTGCTCAATTAAAGATCCAATGACTACAATGCAACTGTATATCATTCGTATTACCTTTCTGTCACAGACACTTTATTCACAACTTTTTACCTCCAAAAGGTCTTTTTCTGCTTAGCTAGGTGCTTTATCCCAGCTTAATTTCCACCCCCCAAGACTACAATACGCTTGAAGCTGAAATTTTCATGCCTTGCATATATCTCTCTATTGGAAACCTTCTGTTTCTTTACTTTGCTGGAAGTATTATTTGTTTTCCTTCTTCCTTTACGGCCCTTTCATTCAACCTTATTTGTCAGATGCCGTCTTTCTAATGTCAGGAAGGTCCTTGAAATATGATGTCTTGAGAGTGTTTAAGTATCTCACCAATGGTTCTTTGTGGGATTCAGCATATTTTACAAGAATGAAATGTTACCCAATATACTGAAGAAATATAGCTTAATGTAGGAAAGACCCCTAGAAACAGTCTGAAGAAAAGCTTTTATTTAAACAGAGTAAAAATCACATCTAGGTTTGAGTCTCAGCCCGGAATGGGTATGAAAACTTAATTTGTTGTTCTATACCTTTCTAATTTCAATTGCTTAAAAAAAAATATCCAGCACGTCTCTTTATTTTGTATTGATTTTATATATGCAAAGACAGAAAAAGAAAGCTATTCTTGTTTGAAACTATTTGAAACTAAACCATTTCTCCTTCAGAAAAATTAACTTTATCAAAATGTAGTCTTGGACAATTTAAAGTGAATGCATACTGACATTAAAAATCAACCCACTTAACTACTGTCCTAAATGGGGGGAAAAGCAGACATTGACAATTATGACATGAAGTAATTCCAGAGAAAAAGTATAATTTAGTGATATTTCCTTCCTACTCCTTAAAATAGCTTCTTGCCATACTTAATACTACAATTCTAAGTGCAAACTTGGAAAATCTGCAGTTGTGTTTCATATGTATTATGTATGCATACCAACCTACATTTTCTAGCCAAAAATAAAGCATCGATTTCAAATTAGATATTCAAGCTGACTGCAAAGACTGGTTAGTAAAGCAATGGGGGAGGGGGAGAATGAGTGTAAAATTAAATTATCCAAATCAAAATAAATATAACAGTAGAAAGCCTTTTGGGATTATAGCCAACTATCAATCAGGTGCATGCACCTAGGAAAAACTTGTTTTCAATGTATGCAATTATGCTAGGCCTACACAAAGTAAGCTTCTTAAATAAAGAGGTTACAAGTGATTAGAGCAGGGGTGGGATTCTACCAGTTCGCACCTATTCGCTAGAACCAGTTGTTAACATTCTAAGCAGTTCAGAGAACCGGTTGTTAGAAGAAATTACTGGCCTAATCCTGTAAGGAAGGCTGGAAGGAAACATTCTGGTGTTGCTTACAGAAACTGCCTCTCTGTTAACCCTTATTACATTCTTGGCAGGACTAGACTTCCTGTCTCTGGAACTTCTCTGGAGTTTTTTTCCCCTCCTTTGATGGCACTTTGCTTGTGTGGAATGGCCATTCAAAGTTAAAATGGCACTGAAAAAAGTGACTTATGGCCATTTTTCACACTTACGACTGTTGCAGCATCCCCAGAGTCACGAGAGGCCAGGCAAGATGTGTTCCCCAATGTGAGTGATATTGAATTGGCCATGCCCAGCCAATAACATGACCACCAAGGCATGTCCACCCAGTCACATGACCATCAAGCCACGCCCACCACCTAAGCCACACCCACAGAACTGGTTGTTAAAAATTTGAATCCCACTCCTGGATTAGAGTACCTAAGTATATATGATATTGTTGTTTTGTATACCCAATCTAAAACTGAGGAGAAATTTTCTGTCAATGAGAACAATTATTCAGTGGAACAGCTTGCCTCCAGAAGCTGTGGGTGCTGGAAGTTTTTAAGAAGAAATTGGGCAGCCATTTGTCCAGAATAGTATCTGGACATGAGCAGGGAGTTGGATTAGAAGACCTCCAAAGTCATCCCAACTCTTTTATTCTGTTATCCTGAACAGATTCAGGATGATGGAGAACTAGCTTCCTATTTCCTTCTCTGCATAGTCCCATCAGAAATCTTTGAGCTGTTACTTGTATTTCAAAGATAGTTTTCTTTGAAATCCATGGACATTTTTCTAGAAATTTTGACGTCTTTACCCAGAAGACTGGTTGGGAAAGAAATGATTACATGAACTCTTTCCTTCCTGCATAGTTCCAAAGATCCTAATGCTGACCATCAGGAAATTCATTTATATAATAAAATAATGTGTACATCTATACCATTATTTGGGTCATCAGGAAGTAATGTATTGCAGTTTTAAAAATATAGAAAACCAGCATATTCCTAATTGAAATGTTACCTCTAAAATTCAACATAGTCTCTTCCAACTGTAAACATATTAATCCAACACACACACACACACACACACACACACACACACACACATGCAGGGAGGGAGAAGGAAGCAGGGATGGATGGATGGGGAGAGGGAGGGAGGGAGGAAGAGGGGGAGAGAGAGGGGGGGATTCAGGCAATATCATGGCAAAAAAAGCCATATTAAAAATGACAAAGAATAGCAAATATAAAATCATAACTGGTATAGTGTTAAGGTTTGGTACAGTGGTTAAGGCACTAGGCACAAAGCTAGTGATCTTGGGCCAGTCTCTCCCTCTTAGCCCTATACAGTGGCAAACCAATTCTGAAAAAATGTTGACAGGAAAATCGCAGGGACTAATCCAAGCAGTTGCCAGGAGTCAGTACTGACTCAGACACTGAAAAAGAGAAGTCATGAAGTTGTCAATATAACCAGATTGCAGACTCCGCTTCATTTCCCAACTCCTTCTAGATGGAAAGCTTTGATCTTTTTATAAGAAAGGAATAGAAGTCCATGACGAATTGGGCATCCAGTGTCATTAACAGTTTCAGATTAATGTCAGAAATCTCTGAAAACAGGAAAGCCAGGAAATTGAAGACCATTACTTCAGGAAGATTTATATTTTTGAAAAAAAATTAGTGACAAATAGTCTGGAATTTGCCCTAACTGTTTAATGCCTGTTTTCTGTATTATGCTCAGTTTCATTTTCTTTATCTCTCTGTATAAGAAAGGAGATAGAGTGCTTAATTTCAGACTTCTTTCTTACCTTAGGCTGTGTACATGAACATAGTACATTTAATTTTATTTATTTAGAAACTTCTCAAAATCTGTAATGATTTGCATTTTGAACTATGAATTTGGGAAGAACTCTCTTCTTTTGCAACAGACCATCATTATTTGGGAAAATCTTTAATTATCTTCTTCCATATTGAATTTACAGGGGTGGGTTTCTACCAGTTCTGTGCACCTCTGTAGAACCGGTAGCTCTGAAGAGCAGTAGACATAGAACCGGTTCTATGTCTGCTGATGTTTTTGCCTTCCCACCCACCCAGGCTCTTACCTGATCTTTATTTCCTGATTTTTCAACTTCAGCTGCCGAACAAGGCACAGCTGCAGTTTAAAAAGCAGGAAAAGAGGGCTGTTTCAAAGGCTGCTTCTCTGCGCCCAGCGTGCTGATGACGATTTATAAGTGGGTGGCTCCCAGCGTTCAGGGAAGCTCCTAAATCCTGAACCGGTAGTTAACCCTGTCATATCCGACCCCTGACTTGAAAAGGGGAGCTTACATTTTTTAAAACAAAATAACATAATTTGATTTTTGTTTATCCCTTTGAGAGAACTCAATATCCCAAGGCTGGAGAGAAACCCAGGAGATGGCATTACCTAAAGTATTTTGGTGTTTATATTTTGACTTTTTAATTCCAGAAAGGTTAGTGCCACATGTGAGGGTCCTATCCTTCTTCATATTAGGATTAAGGGGGGAAATATGAGGCAAACATTTGGTGGAAGGTAACTTTTGGCAGCTGGAACTTCCTTCTGCTGCTCAATGCAGAAGAAAGAATCAAGTTATGAAGACAAAGAGCTTCTGGGAGATAAGTTTTGGATTCCAGCTTTTCACTCTGCAGGCCTCATTATTTCCTCTATTATTTTTATTTTATTTTGTTTCACTAGTGGTAATATACAGTAGTGAAAGAGTAAGTAGAAGAAGATAAACACTGGCAAATTTTGTGCCTGGAGAAGGTTGCTAAGATTATAACAAACTGCAGAATGAATCAGTCAATCACTTGTGGACCAAATAAAGATTGAGAGCTCCCTTGAAAAGATGATCAGCAAGCAGAAACTCACACAGTTTCACCGTGTGATGCGAGCAGATGATAGACTGGGAAAAAATGATTATGCTTGGTAAGGTTGAGGGAGATAGAAAAAGAGGCAGACAATGGATAAGGTGGATAGATAGGGTCAAGGCGATTACAGGAATGTCTTTGGAAGAGCTAAAACTTATTACTAGGGACAAATTGTGACCATTTATCCATGCTGACACCAGGAGTTGAATCCAAGCTGATGTCACCTAACCAACCATTTGTGGCTCTTCTCCCAGGGAAAGTCATGTAATTATGAGCGCATGGAAAAGGAAATCCTTTAATATCCTCCCAAACTTTAAAAATAAGAATCGATTCTCTTGTGTAGAGGCAAATTGGTTGTACAATATGCAGTCTGAATTGACTGTGCAATTTTATCAGAGGTTAAATGTTTATAAAATAAAAGAAAGAAATGAACAGAGCAATTGTTCACCGCAGGGATTCCTTTTAGTACAATCATTTTGCTAAATAAATCAACATACATAGCAGGTCAGGACCCAAGATTTCTTACAAATTCTAATAGAAAGCTTTCAAACTAAGATTTTTTTTAAGGGTAGACAGGCCCTAATTCTCTGTAGTCTTATGAAATTTCCTACCTTGGCAGATAAGAACTTTGGTGTTAAGTTTGAGCAATGAGAGGCTGAACCAGAGCATGAGTGCAACAGTACTTTATTTTACAAATAAAGGGCTGACCGTGCTTGCCAAGCCTGGAACTGGCTCGCAGCAATCAGCAACCAGTTGGACCCCGCAGCCTACTTTTATAGCTGGCTGCTGGGGAGAACCAACCAATGGGAATGGGGGAATATCGCCCACACAAAGTGAGTGGACCTGAGTGAGAACTCCTTGAGTCCTCAGGACATAACACCCTTCCCCCAGATGCGAACACGCATAGTCCTTGAGGTAGACGGGGGTTTGTGTTGGCGCCCGGAGCGGCGCAACTCGGGAACATTGTCTGTCTGTTCGGTATCAGTCTGTGACGGTTGAGCTGGCATAGTGTCGCCAACACTCTCTCTGGACTGGGCATCCTCGGGAACCACCGGGTTGGTTTCTGGGTCGAGCTCTCGTGGGTTGGATCAGGTTGGTCAACTCTCTGGGCGTTGTTGTCCGAATTTGGGCTGACCGGAACGACCGCTGGCGCAGACTGGTCGCTGGGTGCGGTGTGGCTGGGCGGCGGATGAGACGGTTCCCCTTCGACTGGAGGCTCTGGATTCTTGTTTGCGAGGTTGCTGAGGCGCCTTCTGAGTTGGTCTATGTGCCTCCTCCAGACGCGACCATCCTCCAGCCTGACTCTATACGATCTTGGCCCGTGACGGCGATGACCTCGCCCGAATCCAAAGCGGGTCCCCAGCGAAATTCCTTGCGAATACCGGCTCCTGTAACATAAAATGTCTAACCCCGAAGTGGAAGCGAGGGGAGAGTCAGGGCAGTATTGTGGGTGCAGTCTATCTAATACAGTCCTCAGGCGCCGGCCCATCAGAAGTTCCGCTGGGGACTTATTGGTGACTGCACAGGGGTTGAGTGCTGGCTCATCAGGAACCGTGAGAGTTTGTGGTGCCAGTCATCTCTGCCAAACCTAGCGAGGGCCTCTTTGGTGGTCCTGACGGCCCTTTCAGCCAACCCATTACTCGCAGGGTGAAATGGGGCTGTGAAAATGTGGCGAATGCCAAGGTTGGCTGCAAAGCGGCTGAATTCTACTGATGCGAACTGTGGGCCATTATCGGAGACCAAGGAGTCGGGTAGTCCATGTGTAACGAACAGGCGCGTTAACATGTTGGTGATTGCTAGTGTGGTGGTCGTGGATAGCTGTGCCACGTCTATCCACTTGGAATAAGCGTCACGACCACTAGGAACATCTTTCCATGCACGGGCCGGCCAGATCGATATGGATTCTAGACCAAGGGGCGCTGGCGCTCTCCCATCTGGTAGGGGTGGCGATGGGGGAGCAGGACAGGATTCCTGGCAAATGCTGCAGGAACTTACCCAATTGACAATGTCCTCGTCTAGACCCGCCACCACACATAGCTGCGTGCCAACGCCTTCATTCTCACAATGCCGGGTGTCCTCGTGCAACGCCTCCAGGACTCGGGTGCACGCAGCGAGGTCGGAATGACCACTCAGTGCCCACAGAAGACAACCCTGCAAACTGGACAGCTCCTGCATGCGAGTCTTAAAGGGTGCGAATTTGTTATTAACGTTGCCTCCCGGCCACCCCTCCTCACCCAGTCGAGCACCCATGGGCGCGTTTGGTCTGCCTTTGGTTTTGGCGGCGATGTCAAGGGCGGTGATGGGCAGGTCCAACTGTGTGATTTCAAAAATGGCATTGACAGGAGCTGGGTCTTCAGCCGGAGCGGGTAAGGGGCAGCGACTGAGCGCGTCAGCGTGGGATAGAGTTTTGCCCGGGCGGTGGATAAGTTTGTATGAGTAGGCCGCTAGGAAAAGTGTCCACCGTGTCATCCGAGGGGAGAGGACTTGAGGTGTCTGTTTGTCGCCGTCCAGTAGGCCCAGAAGGGGCTTATGGTCGGTGACCAGTTCAAGAAGTGGCCAAAAAGGAATCGTGAAACTTTTTCACGGCTGCAACAGCTGCTAGGGCTTCCTTGTCAATTTGGCTGTAATTTCGCTCCGTGGCCGAGAGCGTCCTGGAGAAAAAGGCGATGGGGGCCTCGGCGCCATTGGCGAGTCGGTGACTAAGGACCGCCCAATTCCAAAAGGGATGCGTCTGCTGCCAGTACTAAAGGAAGGTTGGGGTCGGATTGGATGAGTACTGCCTCTGGCGTAAGTAGTGATTTGACTAGGCGTTAAACGCCTGGTCTTCTTTACCCCCAGTGCCACGGTGACTTTTTGTCTAGTAATCTGTGTAGGGGTTCGGCTACTGAGGCTTTATGGGGCAAGAAGGATGCATAAAGTTTAGGAGCCCCAAGAAAGCTTGTAGCTCCGCTTTTGGAGGTCGGTGTGGGAGCTTCGTGGATCGCCCTAACCTTGGACTCCAGGGGGTGAATGCCAGAGGCGTCAATTTTATAACCCAGAAAGTCCACCTGTCTAGTGGCAATGGCGCATTTTTCTTTTTTTTAACTTGAGGCCATGCTGTCTGAACCTCTCTAACACTGCTCGCACTCTCTGGAAGAGTTGGGGTCTGTCCCTGGCCGAGACCAAGATGTCGTCCGGTAGGGTACTACACCAGGGAGGCCCTGTAAAATCCGCTCCATGAGGGACTGAAAAATACCGGGGCAACACTTACGCCAAATTGGAGACGCTTGCATCGGAAGGCACCCTGTGAGTGACGATGGTCTGAAGTTCCGCTGTTTGGTTATCAACAGGGAACTGTTGATATGCTTGAGACATGTCCAATTTAGCAAAAATACTGCCCGGTTCGAATGTGTGCAATAAGTGCTGAATGACGGGCACAGGGTAGGCGCTAACTTGTAAATATTTATTGATTGTTGTCTTGTAGTCCGAGCAAATTCTCAGGCTACCATCTTTTTGAGGGGTGTGACAATGGGCGTCTCCCACTTGGCGAAATCTGTTGGCTCAATGACCCCTTGTTTTAGTAGTTTATCCAATTCAGCGTCTAGTTTTGGTCGAATAGCAAATGGAACTCTACGTGGTTTTAATCTGATTGGGACTGCCTGGGGGTCAACGGTGAACGAGATGGGGGTTCCATTATAACACCCCAGCTCTTCGCTGAACACATCTGCGTAGTCAGCGAATAAGGAGTCAGTGTCTGAGGTTGAGACAGCATGGACTCCTGTTAACCCTAGGCCGAGGTGGGGAAACCAATCGAGCCCCAATAAGGTGGGTAGATTGCCGTTAACTACCACTAGAGGTAGGTGGCCTTTAAAAGCTCTAAAACTGACAAAGAACTTGCCTCTGCCGATCACGGGAATGGCCTTCCCTGGTAGTCCTTCAGACCGAACTGGCATCTCTGAAGCCGGGTAGTAGATAGGCTGGGGTGGAGTCTCTTGAGGGTGTTCCACGAGATTATTGAGAGCGCTGACCCTGTGTCAACCTCCATGTGGCACGGTTTACCTTCTAGGGAAACGGAGAGAGAAATTTTACTAACAGTGTGGCCAGTACGCCTGGCAAGGTGGTGCGTGCGACAGTTTAATACTTGCCTCTGTGGTCCCGAGTGCGGACGGGGTCTGTGTGCAGCGCTTTGGGGCTTGGCAGACTCTCGCAATGTGCCGCCTCTTATGGCAGTTGTTGCAAACGGCTCCTTTAAACTTGCAGGTGGCCCTTTGATGTGATCTCCACAGGCTAGGAACAGCGTGATGTGCTTGGGTGGACCGGTGTATTCTTGTTTGGCCCCTACCTGCGACCGTCTGTCATTGGTGAGGCGATGGACATCGTTCTCATCGTTGTGGGCTTCCTCTGCTTCCACCTCTTCGGAATGGACTGGGAACGATGCTAGCTTGGCACTTGGGCCCTGAATTTCGGTGGCTGAGTTCGTTGCTAGCTCGGCTGCTAGGGCCTCCTCTACCGCTTGCGTAAGGTTGAGGTCTTTTTAGCTAGCAGTCGCTCTGTAGGTTGAGATCCTTGACCCCACAAACTAATTGATCGAGGAGCATGTCCTCCAGGTATGTTCCAAACCCGCAGTGCAGGGCTGCTGTTCTGAGGGCGGCCATATATTGATTGATGGTCTCCTTACTTGATTGCTTCCTCATACGGAACGTGAACCTCCTGGCGATTTGTGACGGTCTGGGAGCGTAGTGGTTAGTGAGGATCTCAAGCAACTCGGACCACGGAACGTTTTTAATTCTCTCGGCGCTACGAGTGCTGCGGCGGTATCGTAACGGTGGCTCCGCAGTAGATTAGGAAATAGGATTTTTCCGATGCTCTCCGCATCCGCCAGGCCGACCGCATCGATGTAATGATTGAAACGGTTCTTATACGATTCCCACTTCTCTTCGTCTGGTTTAAACGCTGGGAATACTGGGTTGGAACTCATGGTGCTGGAACGGCTGGGCTACCTGCGAAAAAATCTCTCTGGGACTACGGCGCTCGTGAGTAACTAGTGAAATCAGCTCTGGAGAGGTTTTTGCTAACCTCTCTGTCTCTCTCTGGTTACCACGTTGGCTGCTAGCCGTTGGAGGTGTCTAGATTCGCGCCAAAAAGTGGGCGTTAGTGACTCTCTACAGCGCTGTGCTGTGATTCCTACTGGCTCGAAATTCAAATGACACCCGTTTGAATTTCGCGCAAATGCAGAGCGGCTGCGGCTCGCAGCGCTTCACTTTCCCGTAGCGGGGCTAACAAGCGGCTACAGACGCTTCTAACTTTTGACTCAGACCGCTTTCTCTGGCTGCGGATCTGCGTTTGCTCTTTTTGATCGCTCGTTTTGTTAGCTGACCGCTCTCTCTGGCTGCGGATCAGCGTTTCCCTTCGCCAGCCGATCGCTCTCTCTGGGCTGCGGATCGGTGGCTAGTGACTCAGCGGTTGCAAGGTGCATCTGGTAGCCATCCCACCTCGTCGCCAGTGTTAAGTTTGAGCAATGAGAGGCTGAACCAGAGCATGAGTGCAACAGTACTTTATTTTACAAATAAAGGGCTGACCGTGCTTGCCAAGCCTGGAACTGGCTCGCAGCAATCAGCAACCAGTTGGACCCCGCAGCCTGCTTTTATAGCTGGCTGCTGGGGAGAACCAACCAATGGGAATGGGGGAATATCGCCCACACAAAGTGAGTGGACCTGAGTGAGAACTCCTTGAGTCCTCAGGACATAACATTTGGGTTGAGCTGTAATGGGTCTGGAGAAACTAATGTACAATAGAACTAAGTCCAAGCAAGTTCTTAGGAGAAGATATACGGCATAAAGAATAAAGAGTTGGAAGGGATATTGGAGGTCTTCTAGTCCAGCCCCCTGCTGAAGCAGGAGACCCTATACCATTTCAGACAGGTTGCTGTCCAGTGCCTTCCAATGATGAAGTGCCCACTAGGGGTGGGATACAACAGGGTCAACTACCGGTTCGGGATTTATGAGCTTCCCTGCACGCTGGGAGCCACGCGCCTGTAAATCGTTATCAGCATGCTGTGTGCAGAGATGCAGGCTTTGAAACAGCCCACTTTTCCTAGTTTTTTAACTGCAGCTGTGCCTCATTCGGCAGCTGAAGTTGAAAAATCAGGAAATAAAGATCAGGTAACAGCCTGGGTGGGTGGGAGGGCAAAAACATCAGCAGACATAGAACCGATTCTATGTCTGCTGCTTTTCAGAGCTACCGGTTCTACAGAGGTGGACAGAACCGTAGAAACCTAACCCTGGCGCCCACGATTTCTGAAGGCAAACTGTTCCACTGGTTGATTGTTCCCATGGTTAGGACATTTTGCCTTAGTTCTAAGTTGCTTCTCTCCTTGATTAGTTTGCATCAATTATTTCTTGTCTTGCCTTCTGGTACTTTGGAAAATAGGTTGAACCCATCTCTGAATTTGTTATTGAAGTGTCATCCATTTAAATATCCATATCATCTAATATTTATGAACTATGGCGTAGATCATAGCAACATTTTTTGAAAAGTTATAGGTGTTGTAGTTTAATACTATCAGGCTGCCTGGTTTGGGCTTAGTAGAAAATCACTAATGATTCAATACTTCCCAAGTCTTCAAGTTGACATGGTTGAAAACTCTCAGGCACAGCTCATCTAGATTAGAATCTGTGACTGGTGTTTCAAGCTGAACCTTCTTCCTCCAACCTGACCATTTTGAAGGATACTTCATGTGGTACTTGTGGTCCTGAAACCAAGTGGTTGACATGTTTTTATAATCTTCTCTGGCTTGGGATTCATCTGTCCTCAATCCATATTTTGCAAACATCCCCATCCACAAAGACAACAAAAATACATTGGTAAACTGGGATAGTACAGAATTTCTTGAGAAATGAAGAGAAGATGGAGAATTGTCCACCATGGCAACCATTTTGTGACTATGCAAGCATTCTGACAAAGCCATTTTGTCATAATGCTCATGAGAAGTTATCAAAATGTTCAGTGTGCCCACCAGTCTAAAAAGATTGCTTACCTCCCACAGAGCCTTCATAGACTTGAAGATCATAAAAACAGGGAAATATGCTATACATTTTTTTAAAGGCAAAAACCACACTAGGTTATGGAAAGAGTACAATTACAATGAGCTGATTTCTCACTTTTGCATTGGGAAAGCTTCAGTCTTACTTCAACTATTTCTGCTAACATAATTAATTCTATGTAAAGAAAATTATCGCAAAGTTGAAAAAAGGAGATGTTTTAAAAATAATCTAATAGAGGGAAGAAACTGGGGATCTGTGAAGACAGATTAAGGTTTAATTTCACAACAGTTTATGGTATGAAGAGTGTGAGACCTTGCATGATTCTATTTAACATGTGACATCCAACAGAGGAGGCAAGAACTGTAGGGCATTTTGACATGAAAAATGTGGATTTGCTATATGAGTATTTATCCGAGCTCACAACTAGCAGGCAATGAGGCATGAAATGTATTGTCAAACATACAGAGTTCCAAATATAATGCATTACTTTAAGTTAAGCACTGCTTTTAGGAGACCTGGTGAGACTCTCATTGAAAGGCATGGACTCCTGCTTTTTCTGTTTCATCAGCTCTTTTAGCTGTGGCAGTTTATAACATCAAGAAGAAAGTTGCAAAGTGAAAGTAATTAAGTTCTGCCAAATCGTGAGGAGTGCACAACTGGTTCCCAGTGACAGTTTGCTCCTAAGTAAGGTAGTCAGTTTCTAAAGCCATTTGAAGATGCTTGCTTAGCAGTGACAGTTACACAATAAATATCTATGAATGTGTGGATTCTGCATAAGCAGAAGGAGAAAAAGAGGATCAAGTTTTGGAAATACTTCATAAACAAACCTACAGTCCTACAGAATAATATGTTCTAAGTTGTTTCTTTTGGTATTCATTCATTCATTCTTTCATTCACTCACTCATTCAAACTGTACTATGTCTTTCTATTTGTATAAATATTCATAATATGGAGATTTGTGTAACTCACAACTCCCCCCCCCCCTTAGTTTCAGCAGGTGGCAGCACCTAACCGAATTTCATTGATGATGATGATGATGATGATGATGATGATGATAATAATAATAATAATAATAATAATAATAATAATAATAATAATAATATTACAATACCCCGGATATCACAATTGTGGCAAAGAAAAAAGTGTGAATCGTTGACATTGCCATACCTGGTGACAGCAGAATCGTCGAGAAACAACTTGAAAAAAATCACCAGATATCAGGACTTAAAAATCAAACTGCAGAGACTCTGGCATAAACTGGTGCAGGTGGTTCCAGTGGTACTCGGCACACTGAGTGCTGTGCCTAAAGACCTAGGCAAGCACTTAAAAACAATTGGTGCTGACAAGATCACCACTGGTCAGCTGCAGAAGGCCACCTTACTGGGATCTGCTTGCATAATCCGCCGATACATCACACAGTCCTAAACCCTTGGGAAGTGTTCGACTAGTGATTTGTGATATGAAACCCAGCCTATCTCGTTTGCTGTGTACACTGTTGTTTTTCGTAAATATTAGTATAATAATAATAACTAAAATTATAAAAATATAAATACCTAAGCAAAAATATAATACCTAAGCATTTAATATAAATACCTGGACTTGGATGGGAGACTACTAGGAAATACCAAATCTGTAGATTAGTCTGGGAAGTAAGAAAGAAATCTGAAAAGTCCCTTCTCACTCACATGGGTGACACGCATCTTTCTCAAACTTTTGTCCTTCACCAGGCCTGAGAGTTTGAGGGTTCTGCCCAGTGTCTTAGCTGCTTCCACCACCGCAGTCTTCCGGTTGTTCTTGGGATTGATTGGAGCCACTCTCCCAGTTTAGGAGTCATAACTCCTACCACCACTGGCACTAATTTGAGCTTTACTTTTTATATCCCCTCTAATTCTCCTTCAGGCCCTGATACTTCTCCAGCTACTCATATTCCTTTTCTTGGTGTTGCTATCTCTTTGCACTACTACATTTATACTACTGACAACTCTCCAGTTCTCTTCTCAGTCTGGTCTATTACTGCAAAGTCTGGTTGATTGACCAGTATTGCCCATCATTCTGGATCTGGAAATCCCACAGGATTTAGCCCTCTTATTCTCCATGACCTTCTATGGAATCTCCCATCTGGACTTGGGAGGGTCTAGCCCAGAGATGGGGCTAGACCCTCCCTTCATGACTTGTGGGCCTCAATTCCCAGAATTCCTGGCTCAGGAATTTTGGGAGTTGAAGTCCACATATCATAAAGGGACCATTGTTCCCCATCTCTAGTCTAGCCTATCCCTCTGTAGAGGGATTCTGTCCACAATGCCAGCAAGTTGGTTATGTCATCTAGTGTACGCTGCTCCTACCTTTATCTTATATCCTGCCACTATGTGTTGGACTGTCCCTGTGACCTCTTTGCATAGTTTGCACCTTGGATCTGTCTAATGTACTAGACCTCTACTTCTATTGACCTGATGCTTAATGCCAAAGTAGAAATCCCTTCTCTCAGTTGAGGTGAAGGCCTTAGACACAACCTGCCCCCATTTTTTATGCAGCTCTTTCATCAATCCACAGGAATATTATGACCACTTCATAGGTTCACCAGGGAGATCACACTTAATGACCCAATTAGAGTAAAGGATTTAGGAATTGGAACTTTTACAACTCTCTGCCTAAGCAGGTAATGAACCAATCCAAATTAGGTGAGAAATGAAATCTCCCTGGAGGACATATACGGGGTTCCTCTAACCAACTTACTCTGACTGAAGAAGCTACTTGGATAAATAACAAAATGTTTCAAATCAAGAAGAAAAGAAGCCCAGTTGCCATGACTCAACTTCCAGAAACAGTACCTGATGACTGAGAATCTTCAATGACAATTATCTGTTTTCTCTAACTTTTGCTAATTTCCCTCAGTGCTGCTGTGATGTAATGTTCCAGTAGATGACCTATTTCCCTATCAGTGCTTTCTTCAGCATGTTAAGCACTTATTTAATAGCTAAAAGATCAACTATGGAGTAGCATTTCTATGGCAATGCATTAATGGTGGGAAAGAATAAAATAGAACAAAATAACAGAGTTGGAAGGGACCTTGGAGGTCTTCTAGACCAACTGCCTGCTCAGGTAGGAAACCCTATATCAGTGAAGGTGAACCTTTTTGGCACCAAGTGCCCAAAGCAGAACACTCATGCCTGTTTGGGGGGAATTTTGCAAGCCATTTTCGGGCCATTTTCAGACCATTTTTCCAGCTGAAATGGCCCAGAAAACAGCCCAGAAAACAGCCCGAAAACTGGCCTATTTTTTGGCCAATTTTTGGCCATTTTCTGGCACCTGTGAAGACCAGCTGGCTGGCATGCATGTGCATGCCTGAAAACAGAAGAGCAGCTGGCAACAGTACACATGCCCACACATGCCATAAGTTCACCATCATGGCCCTATATAATTTCAGACAAATGGTTGTCCAATCTCTTAAAACTTCCAGTGTTGGAGAATTTCTTAGTTCTAGGTTGCTTCTCTCCTTGATTACTTTCCATCCATTGCTTCTTGTCCAGCCCTCAAGTGCTTTGGAGAATAGCTTGACTCTCTCTTCTTTGTGGCAACCCCTGAGATATCAGAACACTGCTATCATGTCACCCCTAATCCTTCTTTTCATTAAACCACACATACCCAATTCCAGCAACTGTTCTTTATATGCTTTAGCCTCCAGTCCCCTAATCATCTTTGTTGCTCTCCTCTGCACTCTTTCTAGAGTCTCGGCATTTTTTTTACATCATGGTGACCAAAACTGAATGCAGTACCCCAAGTGTGAATTATGAGATGGGTTTATAGATTATAGTTCACCAAATATATTTATGTGAAATTGCACATGGACTTGGTTACTCTTTGGATCAACTTCTGCTATGTTAGAATACATTGGGTAAGGAGGACATCCAGATGCCACACAGCCTCAAATAGCTTCCATGGTCACATCATAATTAACAATGAGTTTAGGGACAAGATTGTAAGGTTCTATTGGAAGACCCTCAGAGCAACCTGCTGTGTTCTATTTTCAGGATGTTGGGGGTTGAGGCCCAAAGACCCTGTTTTTCTGCTTCAAATGTCAGGAATGGTCACCTCCCACAAGAAGACTGTTTGGCCCCAACTCTGGTTGCTTCCAAAAGTTTCTTAAAATGGAACTTTTCTGGAGGGGATTAATGGGCTCTCAGCCCATGACCTTTTTGGAGTTTAGCTTTGCTTATTTTTACTGTTGGATGTATGATATAACACTTGTATTATTATTGTGTTTTTTTAATGTTATGGTCCATCAAGAGTCTTTGCATGATTGTGGTGGGTATAAATATGATAGATGAACAAATAAGTTCTAAACTGTGCATTATTCTTCTTTTGAAAATAAAGGTGTTTTTTTTTTTAATTTTCCTCGGTAATTTGTCAGGAGACCTGCACTGAAACAGTCTCTTTGGTTGGTCAGCTGATTTCAGATCTGGATAGATCTGGACAATTACATACAAGTCCTTCTACCTCTTATGTTAAAAACAAAGCTACAATTGCAGCAACCTTCATTTTCAGGCTGTTTCTATTTCAGCTGGCAAAGCGTGCATGGAAATTAATAATAGCTTTTCCATCTGCAAATAAAAGTGTGGCACTTTAAATTTTTGGCAGCAAACTGGCATTTTGTCATTTAATCATTTCACATCATTACACTGCAATATGCAATGTAATGATATGACACACTTAGATGACAAACACTGGGTACCTCCTGTACTGGAAGGAATAATGTAATAGGAAGGAAATTATATACTTAAGGCTGCCAGAGTTTCGCTTCTACAAGTTGGATTAAGATATTGTATGAGAGCAGGTTACAAGGAGAAAAAAAGGAGGAATTCACCTACAAAAAAAGGAGGAATTCACCTACAAATGACCTAGATAGCCATTTAAAGTTAATTCCCGCATGGTGATCAGGCCTTTACCAAAACAAGGGGTAGATGGGAACTCTACCTCTTGCTGAAAAGCTATATGCTTCTTGCCTTTTGCACAAAACAGGTTAAGAGAAAGAGTTGCAAGAGATTCAAACACTGATTGTTATTCACAGATGTTGCATTTAATACACAGAAGTCATAGTAGCTATATAATGTTGGTACAATGACTCTAATGATCTATATACCATAGGAAATATATCACATTCATGCATTCTTTTACCTTGCCAATAAGGCTTGTTTTTGCCAAGTAGGCTGTTTCTTCTGGAACAATTATCTAGAATGCCACAAACTAGTTATGGTTTTGGAAAATTAGCAGAATCCCTCCAGAAAGGGAAGGTTGATCTGATCTAGAGAGAAAAGGGACATTCAGAAGTTATCCAAAACGTTCTGTTCCTATAATAGTACTACTTAACTACTTCTTGCCCCTTTCAAAAAAAAACTGTATTCCTGCTTGATGTGGGAAAGAATGTAACTCTGACTTTGGGTTTTATAGATTAGATTGATAGATTTTTATAGAAATGACTTGTTCATATTATTATGGAAAAACAAAAAGCTGTGGAATAAGGCAAATGCCTTATTCTACTGCAACAGAGAGAATCAAAAGTCAATGCTTCATTTTCTTTTTCCTACCTTTCCCCATTTCTCTTTCCCCTTTCCACTCCCCCTTCACTGCTCTTTTATTTTCTTTTGTATTTTATAATACTTTATAACTTAATAAAAATGTTTTTTAAACTTGTTTGTTTCATTTCTAAACAAAATAGTTAAACATTTCCTTCAAAGCTCTTTCTGCCTATCTGATGTATACTAATAAAGCATGTAGATCAGCCTTTAAACTGACTACACTGAATATCAAACCTTCTGCTCAATACTATAAGCAATTTAATAATCTAGTTAAAAGCATCTTACCAGTACTAATTTAGAACAGAATACGCCAACAAACAGAAGGCAGATCTAACTCTTCAGGTCTTCCAATTTTGCACCTCTTGCCATTATAATTGAGTCCATTCACCCTGCTACTTTTGTCTTCTCTTTCCTTCCGCCTTTTTCAGCAGTATGGACATTTCAAGGGATGTGAGATTGATGGTAGGCTGAAAGAACCTGAGAAAAATATCAATACCCTCTAAGAAAGAGATTGCCTTTGCATATTTGATTTAGATGGCTATGTTCTCACATTTCTAAATCTGAATTTAAATATGAATTTGCTAACCCAATATCCCCACCATCACCAAAAAAAGCAGATACAATAGATATCTTAAATTGAGTGTTTTTTTCCCAGATCCCAGATCTCAGTTCTTGATCTAGAACAGGGGTGCCAAACTCACGGCCCATTGGCTGGATGCATCATGCACTGGCCATGCCCATCCCTGTTGTCGTGAAGGGGAAAAAAAGTCATGATACATCATGTGATGACATGACGACACACATTTGACACCCCTGTTCTAGAAAATCCAGTGAAAAGACAGTTTTGCCAGTAAGAAAATGATAGGATAGGATAGGATAGGATAGGATAGGATAGGATAGGATAGGATAGGATAGGATAGGATAGGATAGGATAGGGTAGGGTAGGGTAGGATAGGGTAGGGTGGGATGGGGTACAGAAGGGAATGGAAGGGAAGGTTAGGAAATTTTGTCAAACATGATAGAATTTATTTCTGGCACAGGATAAAGAAAAGGATAGGCCTTTGACTCTGTGCAGGAACTTTTGTCTTATTCTGCCTCTCATTTCTTCTGGAGTTTCTCCTCCAGAAGTGAAGGTATAATTGTTCTTTGCTATCATTTCCCCATTGCTTTCTGGTTGGTACCTGAAAATAAATCACCAAAGAAAGAACCAAAAGGAGACAAGTTCCCCTTAACTGCCATTTTTAGTACTCCTGCATTGACCTGCTCACGGAGGGGTCAGGAGACTCATAAAGCATCATGGATTGTAGCAGAGGGGAAGCCAACAGCTATGAGGAAGGGGCCATAATTGTTTTCCAAACAGAATTCTCCTCCTTAGTGATAGTCTAAACTCTGGCAGAAGATTCTGGAATGATTCCAAGAGCCTGATCAAAGAAAAGAAAACAAAATTGCAAGTAGTAAGATATTTATTTAGCACAAGGATTTACCACAAACATCAGCTGCTTTTCCCATTCATAAATGCAGGTCTTGGTTGAAGTTCTATTCTTTAAACAATTACTTTTGTTCAGAAATTTCTCTGCTGAAACAAGAATATGCTTGGCGTCTTCCTTATGAACAAATTCCTGAAGTGACAACAAATGTCTGGCAGCCACTGAGAGAGAACGGGAAGCCACAAGCCACCTGCTAATAACTTTTTGATTATTGTTAGGGGACTTGTAGGTAACAGGAAATAGAATTCTACCCAGGGGGTAAATGAAAAATACTCACATGTATTTAAAGTGGAACACCACAGGATCTGTTCACACATGAGATTGAAATCCTTTCCTTCCTTCCTTCCTTCCTTCCTTCCTTCCTTCCTTCCTTCCTTCCTTCCTTCCTTCCTTCCTCCCTTCCTTCCTTCCTTCCTCCCTCCTTCCTTCCTTCCTTCCTCCTCTTTCATTATCTTTGCTATAATGAGGAAAACGACCATAGGGTCTATAATCTGGCTATACTAGAAATTTAAACCTTAAAAATCACAGTTCCATAAATAACTGAGTTGCTCAATCCTCACTGAGAATAAAAAAAATGCTATAATAAAATCTCCACACACTTTCCAGTAGCTAGCTTTGATTTGGCTCATACAGGTTACAAGGAATTATACTTTCTTCAAGATCCTTGCTTGAATTTTTTTAGCCATTGTTAGAGTATACACAGAACAGGAGAGATTGTCTTGCTGTTCTTCCCTCAGGCAGGGAAATATCTTGAACTGAATGTGCTTCTTCACTAAAAAAAGATTTTCCCTATCAGTGACATCTTATGGAGCAGGTACAGAGAATGACTTCAGTTGATTTCTAAGAGTATTGGTTCTACGCCTCACCAAGAAAGAGAAAACAAACCTTCCAAAACAGATAATTATAAAAGAGGCTTCCTAGATGCATAGTATCTATATACCTATGGAGATTTATAGGCAAAGATGCAAATTTGGGAAACACTGTTGTCATTTAAAAAGTAGCATATTTTGCTAGTCTCCATAGTAAGGAAGATTAGTATATTCCTACTGCTTAGTTTGTAATCCAAATGCTCATTATTGATGGCTAATATCAAGGCACCTACCCTTGTTTCCTCGAAAATATGACTAGGTCATATTAATTTTTGCTCTAAAAGACACATTAGGTCTTATTTTCAGGAAAACAGATTACTTTTAGTTCATGATCTTTAAAACATCTTTGTACTAGATAACTGTCTAAACAGAATGCATTCAAGCAGGGGACAGACAGTAGACATTTAGACATTCCTTTGGGTATCATCAATAACTTCCTTCCTTCCTTCCTTCCTTCCTTCCTTCCTTCCTTCCTTCCTTCCTTCCTTCCCTCCCTCCCTCCCTCCTTCCCTCCCCCTCTTTCTTTCTTTCTTTCTTTCTTTCTTTCTTTCTTTCTTTCTTTCTTTCTTTCTTTCTTTCTTTCTTTCTTTCTTGTCTTTTTGTTGGTTAACAATTATGAAGCTTCCCCCCCCCAAGAGGTCACATGAGAACAATTTAGATAAATAAATGAATAAATAATTGCAATGTGTCATAAACTAACCTGAAAACAGCTGAAAGGTGAAAAAAAAATCCAGGTTTAGGACTGATACTTGGTTTTTGACAATAAGCCAAAGTTAATAACATACAGGCATGGTTGTCTCTCCCACACATGCAAAAATGGATAATTAGGAAGTCTAAAATTAATTTAACAGGGGAGCATACTGGTTATGATATGTTGTTTTTACGCAGAAGTGATTATTAATGCAACCCGAGAAATATTTCCAACATAATAATTGGAAATGTTTTGTTAATGGAACCTAAGGGGGAGTTTTCAAGTAGGCTTGCATAAGGATGTGTAGAACTGTCCATGTGATACCTTTTCATATACAATTCTCTTCTGTTCATTTTTAATACAATTATCCCCAGTAGGTGCTTTTAAAAAATGGAACCATTCCTCCTCCCTCTCTCTCTCATTTCCTTCTTTATTTATGTATTTAATGGAGTTTCCCAAGTATATATTTTCTTCTGTTGCCTTTTTTCTAAAATATATCCTCCTCTGTGCATATTTTGAGTAAAAAATGATTCCATTGTTGCCTTTCTATTTGTTAGCTTGTTTATGTACCTGGCAATGAGACTGTAGAAAAATATTTCTGAATCTCCATGGATGACCTAAATATCTGCAAAAGTTATTATTTCAATCTTTTTTCCCTTTTAGCCTCTCACTTTGCAATTGATTCAAAGCTAACTCCAAACTTCTAGAATGGAAAATTGACTACTGTCAGGTTGATTTGAATGGATGAATGAGTGAATCAGTTGAGGGAAAGAAAAAGACTTCATTAGTAGAGTATAATTGGTGCATTTTCAGTTGTATCCAGGTCATCTTCAGAATCCATGATAAACTCGTGGAAGGGATGTAGCTAAATCTACTTTTACCATAGTCATCTAATTTGAAAACAACCTTTATGTATGTATACAAATTTGAAGATGGGTATATGTTCAAGTTGCTATGAAAACATGGAGTCTACAGATATTCTATATAGGAGTCTATAGTTTTAAATGTTTCACCAAATGAACATTCAGAATAAAAAATGCAAGCAAGATTCTACCCACAAGCACAATCCATATGTACTTCCCCAAGCACAGGACCAGCTTGGAGGTCTGATTTGAAATATCATTTGCAGGCTGTGGGCACATCATCTCTTCAACGGTACTCTATTTGATTATGTTCAGAAGCAGAACATGCATGCACTAGTTTTCCTACATTGCAAGGCCAGAGTTAAGGACATGTCTAAAGGTGCCCTGGTCAAACTCTTGGCCTTCATCCATCGTTAGCTAGTTGGCTGGCTGGCTGGCTGTTTGTTTATTGGATTCATGTGCCCTGAATCACATAAACTCCAGTTATTTGGAGACTGTAACCCAGCACTCCAAGCAATGCTAGCAGCTTGGATCTCACCATCAGTTTTATTCCTCTTGTACCTTATATGCCATGTGCTTCTGGAGTACTGTAAGATGTTTAAATACTGTATAAATACAATAATCAAGATTGCTTACAAAGCTGGGTCATAAAATAGTTTTTCCCACGGGACCTTTAGGCAAATGTTGGTGAACTGGGGTCTCCAACCTTGGGCACTTTAAGACTTGTGGACTTCAATTCCCAGAATTCCCCAGCCAGCCATACAGTGGGGAAAATGCAGGCTTTTCAGATGTGGATTTTCCCCAGCTGTGCCAATTTGGTGTATCTAATAAATCTGTACTTTGAAGAAGATTGCTGCCTTGGAGTTCTGATTCTGTTGCAGGTGCTACTTGGAACCCTGACATTAACCCAAATCTGCAATTTCCTATATGGCCCCAGCCAGTGGTGGAATTCAATTTTTTTTTTTACTACTGGTTCTGTGGGCATGGCTTGGTGGGCATGGCAGGGGAAGAATACTGTAAAATCTCCAGTCAGAGGTGGTATTTGCTGATTCTCCGAACTACTCAAAATTTCCACTACTGGTTCTCCAGAACTGGTCAGAACCTGCTGAATACCACCTCTGGCCCCAGCCCTTAATGGGTGTTGATTTAATCTCCCCGATTTCTAACTTAACTTGGAAAAGAGGAGGTTATAGTTCATTAATCCAATAGTCTTAAAGAGAACTTGATTGGGCAAATCTGTTTTGGAGCAATGCAATGGATGCAAGGTTTTCATGCCCACTGATGGCTTAAAATGGTTAAAGTTGCTGGAAAATATTTAAAAAAAATTCTAATGTAACAAAGATGAAATCAGGCTGCAAAGAGTCATTTTAGATCAGCCTTGTTAGAGTCTTCATGGTAACAGAGGAGAAATTTTTTTTGCATAAATTTCTGTTTAATCAAAGCCTTGCTCTTTGTTTTTCTTTTCTTTTTTTAAACACAGGGTTACTGCTTTTTACTGCAAGGGTGCCTCAGAAGCTCAAAAACCCTCCCACTTTATCCAGAGCATTTTGGTGAGCAGGGTTGAAAATAAAAATGTCACATTTGGTAAATCTTGGGAAGTCTGCTGCTTTAAGGCAATTCAAATCTGTCTTGCGTTCACATTTGGGGCAGAAGCACCCCGCACAATTCTCTCCAATTTGATATCAATAATCCCACGTAGAAAAGAAATGATAACTCTTAACTATTATTTAAGATGACATCCACCTTTTAACTTTAAGCTGTGTTCTTTAAACATTTCTAAACTTTTCTCTCCTCCCTCCTACCCTTTTCTCTCTCTTCTCCTTCCAAATGCCTTGATATGAATTTACCTGTCATCCTCGGCTGTACACAAAGAGAGACGACGACACCAAGCACAAAGATATCAGGAAGTGCTTTTCCTAGCAACTGTAATCATCAGAAAGATCCCAGAACATTCTTCCTATTCATACTGTATTTTGTGTTTTGAATAGCACTGACAGGTGAAGTGGATTCATAGTATTTAATATTTTTTTTTAAAAAAAAAAGTGCCGTGGATTGGATTTGCACAAAAGCAAAAAAAATATCCATACTATTCATGAACAGATGAATTCACTGCGTGGCAAGTTCCCTGATAATATTTTGTGTTACGGTACTTCTCTCTAAGATACAATGCTAGAGGCAAAGAGTTCTAATTTGTACCCCAAATACATAATTTAGGTGATGCGTCGAAAGAGACTGGGTCCAAATATGTTTTCAAATACATGTCAGCAATCCACAAAGTTTCCATTGCTAATTGATCAAGAAACATATATACCAAGAGAGGCAAATATTTAAGCGCAGCATTGAATTATAGAGTCTTTCATGCTCTCTGAGTTTCGGTTGTTTGCTTGCAGATGTTTCATTACCAAACTAGGTAACATCATCATTGCTACTGTAATGTTTTGATGCCTATTTATGGTGCCAATAGGCACAAATATTTGCAGTTCAAGGCTGTGGGGTCCTTGGTTCTCCCTGAGCTTGTTTTCTTGCAGACATTTTATTACCCAACTAAATAATCCATCAGCACAACTTCATTGATGATCTTATCTAGCTGGGTAGTAAAATATTTGCAAGAAAATAACCAAGTTCAGAGTCCACCAAGGACTCCACGCTTATAAATGTACAATAAGTATACATATTGCATATGTGTGCAATGTCTAGAAAATCTACTTTTAAGGGACTTTGTTTTAAATGATCTAACACAGGGATTCCAGGAGATTTCAGTGATAATAAAGGCAAATAGCAAGAGCACTTAGACTTATATACCACTTTACAGTGCTTTACTCTAAGCGATTTACAGAGCCAGCATATTGCCCCCAATAATTTGGGTCCTCATTTTACTCACCTCAGAAGGATAGAAGGCTGAGTCAACCTTGAGCCTGGTGAGATTTGAACTGCCAAATTGCAGGCAGCCAGTAGTCAGCAGAAATAGCCTGCAATACTGCACCCTAACCACTGCACCACCGTGGCTCATAAATTATCCTGGATTCATTTTCTGATGTCAAATTGCTGTAAGCCATTGAAGTACTGCTTTAAAACAACTTGGGGGATATTCTTGGTACAGCTTTTAATTCACATTCACACAGAATTTATCCATGTCCCAAACTGCACTTATCTAAGCCACCATCATATGACAGCAAAACAATACAATCAATTTTAATTCTTTGCTGCCACCTGGCCATCATCTGGACTTTTGCATTGCAGATACGGTAGTTTGCCTTAGGTTTGCCTTTGAATCTAGAGCCTGGGTCTCCAGCTGCATGCCCAGGCTTGCCAATGGTCAAGAGTGTCTTCTTTTTGAAAATTAGTTAATTAATTTTCCCAAGAGGTCAGGCAAGCTGTGTTGCTGAAATGGTTTTTGTGACTGGATGTATTGTTCACTTCAGGCATCATGGGAAATTGCTTCTAGCTATTGTTTTAATCTTTGTACTCCGCCCAGAGAGCTGTTGTGAGATGGATGGCCATATAAATTGTTTAAATAAATAATATGTATTTTTAATGGGAAACCAGCATACCACGGACAGCTTTAAGCATAATCTTTTGAGAGAGAGAGAAAGAAAGAAAGAATATTATATACCACCTATGGTGCTCAAGGAAGTATGCGAAGGAAGGAAATTTATATAAAAAAGCAGCTAATAGATACATATATAAATAATCTATATAAAAGCAGTCTGCAGACTATTAAAAGGCAATGACCAGAACTGATATCTCATATATCTTTCTTGGGGAAACATTGGCTTAGGTTATTGCCAGTGATGTCTAACTTGTAATTTCTTGTAATCTACATTATTAACATTGTTTACAAATTTACTTTTTGGGTTTAAAGAATGATTAAAATTAAGATTTGATTAAGAGTATCACTTAAAATTTGTTCTGTTCAGTAGACAGCAAACGAGAGAGTGGAAGGCTTCTAATCCTGCCTGAGGCACACAGCCTAAGGGTGACCTTGAGCCAGTCCAACTCTCTTAGCCCTGGGAAGAAGGAAATGGCAAACCACTTCTGAAAAACCTTGGTAACAAAACTGCAGGGAGTTGTCCAGGCTATTGCCAGGAACCAAAGAAGGAAGAAGGAAGGAAGGAAATAAGAAAGAAAGAAAGAAAGAAAGAAAGAAAGAAAGAAAGAAAGAAAGAAAGAAAGAAAGAAAGAAAGAAAGAAACTCTCAAAGGAACTAAAATAAATCATTACCAAAAATAACTGGATTTTCAAATTCCCTTTTTTTTCTTTTCACATACATCATTAGGCAGATATCTTATAAAGACATTTTGATTTTTTTATATCTTGATTCTTCCTTTAGATGTAGTTAATTCATTCTGTTTTTTGATAATTGATAAACCATCTCTCAAAGATTCTCATTCTAGATTTGGTTGGTGGTATTCCCTGAGTAAAACACTGGATTAAGCAGTGTATAGATTATGGGTTATTTTTATTAATTCATTTGATCCATTGGGTTAGACTTGACTCTTGATGACTATACTGTATAGAGAAAGTTCCACTTTGACCTGTTTCTAATAATAATCTCTCATCTTCCAAGGAAGCTTCAGTCTTCCTTTTCTAAACTTCCTTCAACCTTTCCAAGCAAAGTTTTAGCTCAAACTACAAATAATCCTTGATTTACAACAGTTCATTTAGTAACCGTTTGAAGTTATTATGGCACTGAAAAAAGTGACTTCTGACCGCTTTTCACACTTACAATCATTGCATCAGTCACATGAGCAACATTCAGATGTTTAGCGACTGACTCATATTTATGTCCCTGGGTCATGTGATTACCTTTTGTGACCTGACAAGCAAAATCAATAGGGAAGGCATATTCACTTGATAACCATGTTACTAACTTACCAACTAAAGTGATTCACTTAACAACTGTGGCAAGGAAGGTCATCAAGTGGAGCAAAACTCACTTAACAAATTTGTCACTTAGCAACAAAAATGTTGGGGTCAATTGTGGTTGTAAGTCGAGGATAATAATCAACCTTATTACCTCCTTATAATACTCAATAAAATAAGGCAAAGGTCCTTCATAGATTCTATCATGCATATCTTATTATCTATCTGGGCTTGTGTTCCTCTGCCTTTTCTGAGGCAGGGAGATTCATTTGGTGTTTGTCTTCCCAAGGATATAGGATCTAGAAGTAACAGGGGGAGAGAGGTGACAAAGATAAATGGGTCAGTCTAATGGAAATAGTTTCCTGCCTTCACAAGTACATCCCTTGTGCACATGCATGATCATGACCTGAAAACAGGGGTCTGTCAAGAGCCAGTTTAATGTCAGGGTTCCATGTAATATGTCCCATTCAATAAAAACTCTGAGACAGGCATATTCCTCAAAGAACATTTTATTGGAACATATCAAATTGGCAAGTGTTTTACCTTATGATTCTTGACTATTGTATCATCTCTTTTAATGTATACCGACAGCATATGCACCAAGACAAATTCCTTGTGTGTCTAATCACATTTGGCTAATAAAGAATTCATTCATTCATTCATTCATTCATGTTTCTGGTGAAAAAACAGCTCTAAGATCCCACTAGTTTTTCACCCAATTAAAACTTTGTCACTTCCCCCCAGAAGAGTCTCGGTCACATGGTCCAATCAGCATACAGTCCAGTTGCTAGGTGACCTCAGTCTCCACCTTTTGAACACTTGCACCAATGTCCTTGATTCCCAGGGGATATATTTTTATTTAGGTTACAATACCCCAGCTGTCTCTACAACCTCCCTTTTCTGGCCCCTTTGCTGAAGACCGTGTCAACCCTGAAGCAATGAGAAGGGAAACCTCCCTAGAGAAATCTACCAAAAGGAAAATGGCCACAGTTCGGCCAACTTCGGGGTTAACATGGTGGTGATAGATGTAGCAGGGGTGAGTGACAGCAACATCAGGAAGAAAGAATTTGGGAAGCTAGAAAAGCACCAAGGAGGAAGCCTGAAGAAGGAATGTGGAAAATAAAGGCCAAAGTGACCCCCAGTGACAGTAGGAGCACTTGGGACTGTAACAGCAGGATTGTGATTGGAGGGTTGATACCAATACATCCTAGGAATAACATCAGAGTTGTTTGTCTAAAAGAGTGCAGTATAGTTACTTACTATTTTTTAATCAAATTTAACTATCTGGATCCTTATTTTACTGACTGCATAAGGATGGAAGGCTGAGTCAATCTTGAGCCAGTCAAGACTGAATTCTTGGCTGTGGACACAGTCAGCCTGCAATACTGCATTCTAACCACTGTGCCACCACAGCTCTTTATCCCCCTCCAAGTCGGAAGTGGGTCTAATCAATCTAGACCATGTAGTCTTCTTCCATATCTTTTGACACAGAACAGTTGCCTCTTCAACAACAACTTCTTTTGCAAGTTTCACTAGTTCAGAAGAATTGTGTTTCCCCCCCAATCTCTGTTTGACAGCTGATTTATTGCTAGACATTTCTCACTTTTTAATGTAGTCAATTCTTTCTCTACAGATGTGTTTTCTATAATTTATTTTGTAAAATATTTCCATATAGTATCTCACTTTTTCTTGACTCAAATAGATTTGCTTCTGGTAGTTATTGCCTGTGATTGTTCTTTAGTAGAAGAGAATAAAAAAGAGTTATTATTTTTTTCTGTAATATATTTGACCTCTTAAGAGATTTCTCTGATCTCAATAACAGAGGTTCTCTTCCCTTATTTTTCTTCTTGTTCAATTGTTCAGACATTTCTGAATCTTTGTAATCTGATGTTTGTCAGGGCTGTTTGTGAGTAACTGATTTTCTGAATACTAGTAAATATCAGTGATAGTGTTTAGGGATTTTGCCTTTTTCAAAATCCTTTTTCTATTGCCCTCAGTTCATCAAGTTGTTCTCTAAAGACTTTTGCTTCTGCAACAACTGTCAAAAGTATTTAAGCACCTACTTCATTATTAGTGCTTGCATTGAACAATCTGGTTTAACTTCATCTAGCATTGAATTATTTGTACTTCTTGCTGTCCAAAATACTATCATCTAAAGTATGGATTTTTCTTCATTCACCCTTTTGGATGGTCCAGCTTTTACAATCACATGCAACAGTTCAAAAGTTTATGGCTTTGACACTATGTACTTTTGTAACCGTGTGATATCTCTATTCTATTGTTTTTTTGTCGTAGACTTACTCCCAAGAAACAGATTTAATTCATAATTAGAGTCACCTGTCCATTGATTTTGAACCCATAAAGACAATCTGTTACTATTTTCCATGACGGTTCTACTTATTTGCATTCTGTTGGGAATAGTAGTTAACATAATATTGCCTCCTCCTCTTCCTCTTCATTGATTTTTCCACTGTTGTCTTTTACTGTCAATCCTTTAAAATAGTCCAGAGAAGAAACACCAACCATAAGTATTAGACTAACTTTATTGTAAGGTTACCTTAACAGAATCTTTACTCCCTCACCTTTACAGCCCCAAAAACTAGGGAAGGTCCCTTCTGAGACAATTGCCATGTCCCCATTCCTTCTGTGGACTCAGCTGTCTTTTATCTGTTGCCTTGTCTCTCCTCCAACTCCTCCTCCAACTCTTCCAACTCCTCCTCCAACTCTTCCTCTTTCACAAGGACATTCTTATAGACCATTACATTTACCTTCAATAAGAGATTCCTTAAATTCCGAGATTATTAATATTATGCATAATATGTCAATTGTAATTTCAAACTTCTATTTGTCTCTTGTCAGCTTCATTTCATACATCAAGACTAAATTTTCCCATTATTCCAGATATTGGTTTAATTCCAACTTTAAATGTTTCAGTTGCTCATGGGACACACATGACTTTTTTGTATGTTGTATTAATAGAACATTGTTAGTTGGCATAGCTCTGTTCAAAATCAGGTTTCTTTGCATCTTTGGTTAGAACATAAACTGAGATTGATGTAGCAATGAAAGGTTTTCCTTATGTATAGAGATCATCCCGTCATAGTTTGGATTTTATCTGAACACTGACTTTAGCCTTCTTTTATTGATGCCGATACCATTTCTTTGATATTCTTGCTCACCGTATAAGATCCGATGCTACTCTCATGTGAAATGACCCATTCCAGTTGATTGCTGATTCCAGAATGTCAAGGTTTACCTTCTTGACATTTCTGCTTTGACAACATCAAGCTTGCCTTAGTTCATAGTTCTGACATCCCACATAGCTATGGTATATATATCCTTGCAGCATCAGACTTTCTTTCTTGCCTCCTGTTATTTTATTCTTTTTATTTGTATTCTTGATTGAGATATCTTTGCTCGCTCTTTCTTCCTTGACCTGGAAAGTCTGCATTCACTCCTCATCCTGCCCATCCTTCTTGTTACACAGGGCTTTTATTTCTTGTCTTCCTTTGGCCATCATGATAGCTTGTTCTGAAAGTTACTTGCATCATTCCTCTTTGAACAGATGATTTCTTTCCTTAGTTAGGTTTTCACAATGTTTCTTGTCTCTTACTGTAGCATCACAGGTTCTTTTTCAGATAAGCTGATACTGAATCTGCTCCTTATATTGATCTTATATTCTGACTGTATATCCTCCAGTTCAAATCTTCAAATCAAAGTATCCTCTACAATTTTCCCTAGAAATAATTCCATTTTCCAGTTTACAATAATTCATGTTCATCTGACTGGGTTTCGTTTCTCCATCCTCTGTTCTCTATTATGTAGTCAGTTTGGTACTGGTGTTGTTTATTTGGTAATATCCATGTGTACCACATGCACTTTTGTTGCCTAAGGTTGGTGTTGGTAGTGAACAAAACACATTATAAAAAAGATGTTGAGACTCTAGAAAAAGTACAGAGAAAAGCAACCAGGATGATTAGAAGACCGGAGGCTAAAACATACAACGAACGGTTGCAGGAACTGGGCTTGGCTAGTCTAGTAAAGAGAAGGACCAAGGGACACATGATAGCAGTCTTCCAATATTTGAGGGGCTGACACAGAGAGGAAGGGGTCAAGCTATTTTCTAAAGCACCTATAGGCCAGACAAGGAATCATGGATGGAAACTGAACAAGGAGAGATTTAACCTGGAAATAAGGAGAAACTTTCTGACAGTGAGAACAATCAACCAATGGAACAGCTTGCCCTCGGAAGTTGTGGGAGCGCCATCACTTGAGACTTTCAAGAAGAGATTGGACTGCCATTTGTCAGAAATGGTGTAGGGTCTCATGCTTGGGCAGGGGATTGGACTAGATGACCTACAAGGTCCCTTCCAACTCTGATTATCTGTTATCTGTTAATCAACATAAATTATGAGATACAACAACAATGTTATAGTCATGAGAATCTAAGGAAATAGTTAATAGGACAGATGAGAGGATAGTAAATAATATTAGGTGGTTTGACATCCTACGGCAATGGTAGCAAATCTATGACACATGTGCCACAGGTGGCACACAGAGCCTTCTCTGTGGGCCTGCATGCCATTGTCCCAGCTAAGCTCCACCACACATGTGTGCACGCCTCCTGCTAGCCAACTGGTCTTTGGGTCTCTGCTGCACATGCAGGGGGTAGGGCACATGTGCAGGGGGGGAAACCTTTCATTTTGGGTACACGTGCATGTGCACGCACTTTGGGCACTTGGTGCCCAAAAAGTTCGCCATCACAATCTTAGGACATAGACAGTGTTGTGGGAATTAGTTGTTTAGCAGAATGATAGCATGTGTCTGATTGTTTTGGCATGCATTGCCCTATAACATCATTTTGAGGGAAGAAGTTGAAACAGTTTTATGTCCAGGATGCGAAGGGTCTGTAGATATTTCCACAGCCATCTTCCTGGCTCATGCATTATACAGGTCTTCAGTGGAAGTCAGGCTGGTTGCAATTATTTTTTCGGTAGTCCTAACCAGGGGTGGAATTCAAATTTTTTAACAACCGGTTCTGTGGGCATGGCTTAGTATGATGGGTGTGGCTTGGTGGTCATATGACTGGGTGGACATGCCTTGGTGGTCATGTTATTGGCTGGGCGTGGCCAACTCAATATCACTCACATCGAGACACACATCTCCTCACCTGGCCTCTCATGACTGTGGGGATACTGCAACAGTCATAAGTGTGAAAAATGGTCATGTCACTTTTTTCAGTGCCATTGTAACTTTAAATGGTCATTCCACACAAACAAAGTACCAGCAAAGGAGGGGGAAAAAACTCCAGAGACGTTCCTGAGACAGGAAGTCTAGTCCTGTCAAGAATGTAATAAGGGTTAATGGAGAGGCAGTTTCTGTAAGCAACACCAGAATGTTTCCTTCCTGCCTTGCTTACAGGAGTAGGCCAAAAATTTCTTCTAACAACTGGTTCTCCGGACTGCTTAGAATGTTAACAACCGGTTCTACCTCTACCGAATAGGTGTGAACTGGTAGAATCCCACCCCTGGTCCTAACTGTCTGTTGAAATCTCTGTCTGTCTTGTTTGGTGGTTGTGCCAAATCAAACAGTTTACAGAGGTGCAAATGACAAACTTAATAATTCCTTTGTAGAATTGTATCAGCAGTTCCTTGGACAGTCTGAGCTAGCACAGGAAGAACATTCCTTGTTGTTCTTTTTTGATGACATTTTTGAGGTTAGTGTCCATTTTAAGTCCTGACATATTATAGAACAGAGGTGGCTAACCTTTTTCGGCTCCCATGCCAATAATTGAGCGTGAGTGCTTGCTTGCATGTGCTTGTGTGCCAGAACCCAGAAGGCAATGCGTGCTGCCCCCCCCCACCCCCTGTGTATGCATGTGCAATTCCCCTCATGTGCAGCACATTTGCACGTGTGTGTGATTCTCCCTCACATGCAGCATGTCTGCGCATGCATGTGAGATTCCACCCCTCATGTGTAGCATGTCTTTGTGCATTTGTGCATGATTCCCCCCTTGCTCACAGCACGTCTGTGCATATGCACACATCCCCTCGTGGGCAGTGCATCCCTGTGCATGTGCACAAACCTCCCGCACGCCTCCCTCTGCCCCCCTGCACATGCAAGCCAGATACCCGATAATCAGCTGTCAGGTGGCGGCGCTGAATACCACCTCTGCTAATACCCATGTTTTAGTAATCTTCAATTCTTCCATTATAATCTCATGTTTCTTTTTATTCATGCTTATGACATTCCAATTGTAGGTGTCCTTGTAAAATGAGGATCTCTTTTTTCCATATTAGTACCTACAATGACTAGAGAATGTGGATAATCGTTGGTTCATCTCCAGATCCCATGAGTGAAAGTTTGATTCTCCCTCCACCCAGATGTGATTTGCTATTGCCCCTTTGCAGGTAAAATTATTGAATATCTTCTCCTAAAGCAGCGGTGTTAAACTCATGATGGCACAATGTCATCGCATGATGTATCCCAACTTTTTTCCCTTTCGCTAAACCGGGGGTGGGCATGGACAGTGTGTTACATGTACGGCCTGTGGGCCATGAGTTTGACACCCCTGTCCTAAGAGTGGCTTTTACTTACACCCCAGAAATTTCATGTGTCTTTACATTGTTTCATCCCTTCGCTTTCAACCTTATGGGCAGAAGTGACCCTACCAAAACAAAAAAGAATAACAGAGTTGAAAGGGACCTTGGAGGACTTCTAGTCCACCCCATGCTCAAGCAAAAGATCCTACACCATTTCAGACAAATCGTTGTTCAATATCCTCTTAAAAACTCCAGTGCTGTAGCATTCACAACTTCTGGAGGCAAGTTGTTCCACTGATTAATTGTTTTAACAGTCAGGAAATTTCTCTTTAATTCTAGGTTGGTTATCTCCTTGATTAGTTTCCACCCATTGCTTCTTGTCCTGCTCTCAGGTGCTTTGGAGAATAGCTTGACTCCCTCTTCTTTGTGGCAGCCCCTGAGATATTGGAACATTGCTATCATGTCTCCCTAGTCCTTCTTTTCATTAAACTAGACATACCCAATTCCTGCAGCCATTCTTCATATGTTTTACCCTTCAGTCCTCTAATCATCTTGTATTTGTGTTGGAGTCAATTCCATAGTCATGAAGCTACCGAGCATATTAAATTGCTAATCCTAGGAAGGAAAGGGTCTATAATACCATTTACCAAACCAAAATTTTCAATTACCCTAGTTCTTCTTTGAGGCTATTTTCCCTAATATTATTTATAATTGTATGCAGTATTTCCTGCACAGAATTGTAATAAAGTAACCAAGATATCCATCATTTTTTTTCAAGAGAATTCAATTCACCAATTCTTAAAGAGGAGAAATAATGAAATAACTACTTCTGATAGAAAGGAATTAAGATGTTTTCCAAAAGATGGAGATAAAACCATAAAGTGGAGCAGAGCAAAACTTTAACAAACTAGAGTTATGTATGCTTTTAAATTGCTTCCTTATTTTTTAATGATTCCTAGGAATGTATTTATCTGGTCTCAGAGCTACTTGGTGGCTTAAAGTGTTTATCCCCCCTCCCCCAAACAAAACCCCCACAACCCTCCATAGGATTTTAATCTAGTATATGATTATCTCATAAATGTGGAATTCACTGCAGCTCCCAGAAAGATATCTCAGCTAAACTAGCAATGCTTACTCTTTTATCTTTCATATTTGCAAAGGCAAAATTGAAGTTCTGCAGGATTAATAAACCTTGCCTATAGCAAATTCCCAATGGAGAATGATTTGGAAGTAAAGAATGATAAACCTAACATCTGTCTGAATCAATCATTTATATATGCCAAAACAGCTTTCTCCAAACTTGTGCCCTACCAATGTGCGTTGGGATTTTAAATATTGCTGGCTGAGAATTAGGAATAGTTTTATTGAAACAGAGTTAAGTAAGAATTCATTTGGCTTGAATTTGCTCCCAATTATTCTGGTAAATGAACAATCACAATAATCTGATATTTATCATGTATCCTATGAGAGGATATAAGAAAAACATTTAATCTGGCAATCAATCAATCAATCAATCAATCAATCATTAGCTAATTCCAAAGAGTGGTTTCCTCCATCCCTCCCTCCCTCTCTTTCTATAATCAAATAAATATGCAAGGCTTTAGGATTATTGAGTCTAACTTTCTTTATTAATCAAGTCTTCTTCTCCCCACTCTGTATCTCTATAATCTGTTCTCTATCTCTAAGAGCCTTGTTTCTCATTTCTAACACTTGATCTTTTCTTTCTACATTTTTATTGCCAATGTTTGAAAACCTAACCATGGGTATTTAATAAATGGCATGCAATCATGCCTGCTGGGTGACCAAATTTGATAGATTAGAAGCAGTTTGCATTTAGCAATTGACACTTTGTGAGATTTCATATTTAACAACATTGTTTTCATTTATAGCATACTTAAATATTCCAGTTAAAAATGCTCATATTTTAAAAGAATTGTTAATTCAGGCATAAGAAGATATTTTTCCCCCTAAAAAAAAAACCCTTTGTACTGACCCAGGGAGGCAGCATTTAAATCATGCTGATTCTGAATGAGCCTTTAATTTATTAAATTAACAGTTTCCACTCCCTTTGATGCAAAAGCCAAACTGATGGAAAACACAGGCTATCTAACATAGCAATCTCCATAAATATTCTGCTATTACAGATATTGGCTGGTCAATAAAAAGACAACTTCTGCTAAAAGATATCAAATAGCATCTTGTGGGACATTTTGAAGTCGGTGCTCTGGTTTCTAAGCTCCTTCTGATGATATTATCTACCATTCTTTTTTTTTTCTATCTTATTATCACTGTCTCGGATAAGTGATAGACCCTACTTTGTAAGAAGAAATGTTGGGGAATGCGTTTGGGTCTTAAAGTAACTAACCTTAAGACCTTGCATGTTGATTTGTTTCTTGCTGGTTTTATGAAGGGAGGGAGGGAGCTCAGTCTTTGCAGGTTGGGACCAGAAATGCTTTTCTTATCTTCTCTTAGGATACATGACAACATAATTTGATTTGCCCTCTGGTAAACAAGTCTCTAACCTGCGACTTCTAGAGATGCTATGCTTGAATTTCTCATTGAGAGTGTGCAGACTCTAAAATGGAGAACATTGCTTTAAAGCAGAGGTGTAAAACTTAAGGTGCTTAGATCTGGCCCTCGAGGCCACCTTGGAAATTCATGTGGCCCTTCCGAGCTCCATTTTTGCTGGCAGAAGGTTGTAGGAGGTCATCCCAACCGAAAACATAGATTGGGAGCCCATTGTCTCTGGCACAGCCCCCAGGCCCCCACAGCCTCCCCTGACCTGAGGGATGTCAAGCTGGCCATGCCTACAATGGCCATACCCCCTGCCCCCCCCCCGAGGTCAAACACAATCCTGATGCGGTCCTCAATGAAACTGAGTTTGACACCCCTCCTTTAGAGTTCGAGCAACAGATTCTAGTTCTGACTTCTCAACGGTCACCAGTTCTGAACCTTCTAGAGAATGCCTCCCGTATTAAGCCTCCTGCACACAACTTTATGTTTTTATTCATATTCTCTCTCTCTCTCTCTCTCTCTCTTTCTCTCTCCCTCCCTCCCTCTCCCTCCCTCTCTTTCTCTGTCTCTCTCCCTCTGCTTGCATTAATACCCTATAATGTCACTGCCTGAGTTATAAATCCTTTCCTTACTGAAGGTCAGCTTCAATCTTGTATGAAAATGAATGTCATAATTACTGCCACTCACTTTAAACAAGTATTAGCTATTATATTTCCAAAGACCCGGCTAACTTTTATCCCTTCTGTAACCTCCCTAGTATTTCCAGCATTTTGGCTGTCAGTGGTAAATGATTGCCCTCCCATTTATGCACCACCCAGAATATATAATGGAAATGTCATCTAAAGTCCTTTCTTTCCCTAGAGACAAAAATTGCTTCTTGTGGCTATTTCGCTGCTAGTTTCACTTTTTAAACAATTGTTTAAATACTACTGAAAATAAAAACCCGCAGTTATTTCTAGAAGGAAATCAAGCCCCAAACTCACAAAGCAACTGGGCAGCATCTTTCCATGCTTAGCTGTGCATGTTGTGCAGCCAAACTATGGTTACCTGTAGCCTTTAGGAATGAGCATTTCTGAAACCTCTGGACTCCTGGTCATAAACTCAATCTATTCCTGTTTTTCATTACAAGACTGGGCCCCAACTCAGTTCCCGAGGAATAAAATCACCTGCTGTATTTCCAACAATTAGGAAAAAAAGAACAAAAAAAAAAATAGGAAGAAATGCAAAATAAATGAATCATCCACACAACACCGAATGAACTCTTACAAAACCCTGACTTAATAGGCTAGCTTGAAAATAAGCAAGGGAAACCATAACGCCAAATTGCAGAATAAGAGTACATTACCAACAAGGCTAAATATATTTTAAGGCCATAAAAATAACTTGGGACTCTCCCCAACTGAGATATTATTTTCCCACAATGAGTAACAATTTTCCTCCAAATCTTCAAAATTACTAAGCCAGTTTTTGTTTTAGTTATTTCACTGCAATTTTTTTTTTACTCTATCAGCTGTCTTCCTTTCGTGTGTGGGAAAGAGAATTTCCTTCCTAATTTTTTTTTTTTGCAGAGAAGGATTGGTAGAACAAGGTATTCTTGGATTTATTTCATGATTTGGTTTTAAAGTTTAAAAAAGGAAAGATAAACAATAGCATTTAAAGGAAGAAAAGGAAGATGGGGAAAATGGAGAATTTTCTGAATATTTCTATGTAGCATTTTAAGATGAAAAACAAATATTGAATAATATTTGGGATATGCCGTAGAAAGATATTTCTTATTTTTATTAGTTTTGTTTTTGTTTTGTGTATTAGTTTCTTATTTCACAAATACTTATTGATTCTTAGCAGCACATTTAGAAATTGTCCATTAGTGGAAAAAATAATGCACTGGGCTAGAAAGTAGAAGACCATGAGTTCAAGTCCTGCATTAGTTATGAAAGCCAGCTGGGTGATTTTGGGCCAGTCAGTCTCTCAGCTAAACCTACCTCACAGGGTCATAGGAAGGGCAATGTGAATTAGACATGCTCCACCCTATTTACAAAAACAATAAAGGCAGGATACAAATAGCTAGATAGATAAATAAAATAAACAAATAATAATTATATTAAAAATAATGCTGCACTTTTTAATTGTTGACCAACAGTTAAGCTGTGATTGAGCTGTGATAGACAAAGTATCAGAACAAACAAAGAACAAACACAATCTAATACGTTGATCTACTCTCAACTCGTAAAATATTTCTCTGGTCTTTTAGAGTTGCAACAGAAAGGGAGGGGAAAGTAGTGTAGCAGCTTGCAAAACCGAAGCTGCATTCCATAAATGTTTTCATGGATAGTTTCCAGGCGACTGAAGTTTCTGCCATGCAAAATTCTACCTGGAGATTATGATTGATGACTCATGGCTGTGGATGTGTCCCATTGGAAAATATGAATTATGATACACCCAGGGGGTGGGGGAAAACCAGGGTCAAAGGTGACAGTGAATGATGTATCTCAGAGTCGGCAGCACTGGCATGTCTTCTCCTAATAAATCTTCTTTAAGCTTTGAGACTCATGATTTAAATGGGGGTAACTGACAGCTAGCCCTGACATCTATTCTCATAAAAAAAGGGTTTCTTTAATATCACAATTCACAAGTTAAGACTGTTGACTGATTCCATTCACTTTGTGTGATCATTAATGCGATTGGTTTCAATTTGGTTTCATGTTGCATTTTCTGAATTGGTTTCTTCCCCAAACCCCCAAAACTTTAACCTTAGACTGTCTACGATTGACCTCACCCCTTTCCTAAGAGGTCTGTAGGGGGCGTGCATAAGCGCACCAATATGCCTACCATCCTTGTCCTATTGTTTCTTTTTATTTTTCTTATATGTATCCATTTCATGTATTCATAACTAGGTTTATACTTATACCTATTATCTTGTAAGCGATTGACAAATCAAATAAATAAATAAATTAAATAAATAAATTTCCTCTGGATTGACTTGTAGTTGTTTAACCACAGTGTCTATACTTTTAAAAATATGTGGATGTATGTGTGGATGCAGCTATATCCAGACCCCTGGAAAAGGATATGGGAGGAGCGGGAGAGGATACACTTATTTAATTAATGAATGGGCTGAATTGTTATTTCTCAGCAAGAAGGTCTGTGCGTCAATATCACTTTGCTTACAGAATTGCTACCAGCGCTTTGTATTGTTACTACGATGGGATCACGGTTTTTCTCCATAGGCACAATGAAAAACAGAACACTGAGTGTGGTACTCATTAGACTTGGATAGCCAAGAAATAAGTGTTTTGGTTGGGGGTTGAAGTGAAAATAAGAGATGGAAGAAGGGGGGCACAACACCGAGAGAAAAGAAATTTGAATACAGCTATCCGGCTTTTCATCACAAGATGAATGGTAGATAGCTTCTATTATTCACATCCAGAGCAGACAGGCCTACCAAGAATGATTTGGCAAGTACTGAAGATAAATCATAACACAGATCGCTGGCATCATGATCCCATTGTGAACGTGATTCTTTTTTTAAAAAAACCTGTGATGAACAAGAAGAAGATAAAATAGGACAGGCAAGATGTATAATTAAAGAAGTGCAAGTCTCCTATGAAATCACCCTCCAAGTTCACTCTTTCAGCTCCCCTGGAGGTCCTTCAGGGCACCACAATTTTTATACAGAGAAACACTAGAAAAAAATTGCTATGAATATACATATACGCATAATATACGTATACGTATGCATATACATATACACATCACAGGTTTAAACTTTGGTTTATTCTTTATCTTAAGAATGACTTGGAATACAATGAACTGTATAAGGACTTCTTAGTTGGGATAAAGATAGTCTCAATGCTAAATAAGCACAAAAATGCTTTGCTTCATCCAGCTTCTCAGCAATGTAGAATTCCAGGTTGGGCATTCATTTGGAATGACTCTCATGATTTTAAGTACAGATCGAAATGCAGTTTGATTCCCAAATCTCTGCTTGATAAAATGTAGATCATGCTAAAAGAGACATCCCTTTTAGGAGACAGCGATAGGCAACAGTTCAATCAAACGAATATTGGGAAGGCAAGATAGGATATCAAAGTTCTCTTAATTTTCAATGGTTTTAGCAATATTTGCTTCATGTTATTATGAAAATGGATGTCAAAGAATGTAACGTGATGTCTGTTGACTCCAATTTGCACAAAGAATAACATGTGACTTATGTCAAATGAGCTTTGAAAGATTCTTTTAATCAAAAGAAACAATATAAATGGGAATCTCCCAACACACTTCTATAGCTAAAACTCCTACAGCTTTAGGATCCATACTATATATTAAGTTTGATGTTTTTGTTATGGTTAATATTATATATCGCTTTATACTTCTTAAAAAACAGATAATATTGTGTGTGTGTGTGTGTGCCAGCCTGCCTGTCCATCCATTTACCCATCCATTTATCATCAGAAACATATCAGAATGGCTCTAATTTATCCGAATGAAACAAAAGCTTCTAAGGAATTCTCATGTAAAACATTAATGTAAAAAGGCTTCAAGAGGTATTAAAAAGTTCATTGACCTTGGAGGTCATTGTCATCTATTATGCAAAGTTCTAGTATATTTCAAATAAGATGAAGCTGGAGAAATACCGACAGAAAAATCAAAGTGTTCAAAGGGCTGATTACCCAAGAATAGAAGTCATAAAGTTTTTGGTTTAGGGAAAACTGTGAATAAAGACATCGTGATAAATATCTTGATGTATATATTATGAATTTAAATGTATTATGATAGATTTCTTGAGCTAATTAGTTTATAACATGATTTAATATATACCTTTCTGTCTGTCTGTCTGACTCTCTGTCTGTCTGTCTATGAATGATACCTTTTGACCTTGTACTTAATTTATGGAAGATTTTTGGATTTTGCTCACCATCACCATCTGCTGGACTAATAAGGAAATAGAGTTTTGGTTGCTTAGGCCTCCATGCATGATTCATGTACCAAGTTATCAAATGCTATTTTATTGTACTGTGAACTTAGTGGTATTTTATAAACCTAACTTTAGAAGTTTGTTCAACAAGCCATAGTGAAAACAAACCATGTCTTTGTATGATGCATGAGACCAACCAATGACCTGATTCTCATGCTAGCCTATGATTTGATTAATCATGTTCTGTTGGATAACCCACAAATATTTGGTCACACATCATCCTGAACAGAAATCAAGGATTATATAGGCATAGTGGTTGGATTCATCTAACACACAAAGGCACACAAAGGCACACAAAGGCACAAACAATTAAACCACCTTAGCCTTTCAGTGATATATAAACCCACCAGTATCTCAACCTTCTAGCTTTGTGTTTATTTGCTCACTTTCTGCCTTTTGTCACCTTCCCATTGGTAAGCATTCTAGGCAGCTGCTGCATATTCAGAAATCACTATTTCTCATTCATTAATTTCTTTATTCACTAGCTCAATCCATCAGTTTTTAGGGAAATATTGAGAATCCATATAAATATTTTCATTTTCAGGTACTTTTTCCCCTTATAGAATTTGTTCTCTAATAACATACCTTGGATGTTCTGAAGGTGCATACTGAGTTTAATGCACCTTAAGTTCTGCATACGTATATATCTAAGTTGTCATTTTTTAAAAGTACTGATCAAGATAGCTGTTAAAAATTATTATTATTCTTGTGCCATATCCATCATCGGATGTTGGCGATAATGTTGGCTATCCTATTTTTATCAACAAACTCAAACACTGGCAACTGAGTATTAGCCCTGTCCAGCTATAAGATCAACCTCCATTAACCTTTCTATAACTTCTGGGAGGGTGTTACTGCACTGTGGTGGGATTCAAATTTTTTTACTATCGGTTTTACTATCGGTATGGCTTGGTGGGCGTAGCAGGGGAAGGATACTGTCAAACCTTCATTGCCATCCCACTCCAGGGGTAAGGGTACTGCAAAATCCCATTCCTTTCCCCACCCCACTAACCTGCTTTCCAGCTCCATTCTCTTGTGCAGGGCAACCAAAGAAGACCCAGCCAATCAGCTGGGACTCAGGAGACAGAGAATAGATGGGGGAAGGGCCAGTCAGAGATTATATTTGCCAGTTCTCCGAACTGCTCAACATTTCCACTACCGGTTCTCCAGAACTGCTCAGAACCTGCTGAAGACTATCTCTGTTGCTGCATGTATTCCACCTGAAGTGTTTTCTCACAAATCCTGCAATCCCTGTGCTGCAATGGCTGTCTTCAACATGGATTCTGCTCTTCTCTTAGATCACTCTGCCTTTAAGGCCCAGACCCATGTCTCAGTCAGAATGTTGAGCTACACAGAGGCTTCTGAAGCAAGTGCCTGTGCCACTGTCACTGTCAGAAGTATCTTCAGCTGAAAATGATTACTGTGTCCTGAAAGTGTCAATCAGATATCAAAGATAAATCAAAGAGGAAGAAGGAAAATGTACCCTTTATAAAGAAAAAAGGGAAGAATAATAAAGAGAAAATGCTTTGGGGAGACATGTTTAGAAGTCCTTTGAAACATTTGAGAAGAAATGTGTAACTGGAAGCCAAAGCACACTCAACTGTCCAACTTTAATTTTCACCGATAAGCCTTCTTGCCTCCCTCTCCTTAAAACAACATTTTCCTAGTTATTTAAGTCCAGTAAAACATTCAAATCTTTTCAAAGATTTATTTTACATTTCTTGTGGCTGTTTCTGTCTCTGGTCACAGTCTGTTTGCCTCCATGTTAGAATTGTGGTCAAATTGTGTGACACATGAAGGTAATTTTAGGAGGTCAATGGACAACATCACGAAGAATCACAATTTAAGGTGTCCAGTATATGTAACTTAAAGACATGAACCTATGTATAATTCTAATGAATTAAACAATTTAAGAAAATATGTGATGATTGGTAGTCAAAACATGTTGGAAGTGGTAGGCAGAGATGACTCTGTTATTTGTAAGAATTCATGAACAGATATAAATACACTGCTCAAAAAAATAAAGGGAACACAAAAATAAAACACCCTAGAGCTGAATGAATGAAATATTCTTATTAAATACTTTGTTCATTACATAGTTGAATGTGCTGACAACAAAATCACACAAAAATTATCAGTGGAAATCAAATTTAGCAACCCATGGAGGTCTGGATTTGGAGTTACACTCAAAATTAAAGTGGAAAAGAACCACTACAGATTGATCCAACTTTGATATAATCTCCTTAAAACAAGTCAAAATGAGGCTCAGTAGTGTGTGTGGCCTTCACGTGCCTGTATGACCGCCCTACAACACCTGGACATGCTCCTGATGAGGTGGTGGATGGTCTCCTGGGGGATCTCCTCCCACACCTGGACTAAAGTATCCCCCAACTCCTGGACAATCTGTGGTGCAACGTGGCATTGGTGGATGGAGCGAGACATGATGTTCCCAGATGTGCTCAGTTGGATTCAGGTCTGGGGAACGGACGGGCCAGTCCATAGCATCAATGCCTTCGTCTTACAGGAACTGCTGATACTCCAGCCACATGAGGTCTAGCATTGTCATGCATTAGGAGGAACCCCGGGCCAACCGCACCAGCATATGGTCTCACCAGGGGTCTGAGGATCTCATCTCGGTATCTAATGGCAGTCAGGCTACCTCTGGTGAGGACATGGAGGGCTGTGAGTCCCCCTAAAGAAATGCCACTGCACACCATTACTGACCCACTGCCAAACCGGTCATGCTGGAGGATATTGCAGGCAGCAGAATGTTCTCCACGACATCTCCAGACCCTGTCATGTCTGTCACATGTGCTCAGTGTCAACCTGCTGTCATCTGTGAAGAGCACAGGGCGCCAGTGGCAAATTTGCCAATCTTGGTGTTCTCTGGCAAATGCCAAACATGCTGCATGGTGTTGGGCTGTAAGCACAACCCCCACCTGTGGATGTCAGGCCCTCATACCACCCTCATGGAGTCTGTCTGTGACCGTTTGAGCAGCCTCATGCACATTTGTGGCCCGCTGGAGGTCATTTTGCAGGGCTCTGGCAGTGCTCCTCCTGTCCCTCCTTGCACAAAGGCAGAGATAGGGGTCCTGATGCGGGGTTGTTTCCCTCCTACGGCCTCCTCCACATCTCCTGATGTACTGGCCTGTCTCCTGGCAGCACCTCCTGGTAGTGCCTCTGGACACTACACTGACAGACACAGCAAACCTTCTTGCCACAGCTCCCATTGATGTTCCCTCCTGGATGAGCTGCACTACCTGAGCCACTTGTGTGGGTTGTAGACTCCGTCTCATGCTACCACTAGAGTGAAAGCACTGTCAGCATTCAAAAGTGACCAAGCCATCAGCCAGAAAGCATAGGAACTGAGAAGTGGTCTGTGGTCACCACCTGCAGAACCACTCCTTTATTGGGGATGTCTTGCTAACAGGCTATGCTTTCCACATGTTGTGTATTCCATTTGCACAACAGCATATGAAATTGATTGTCAATCAATGTTGCTACCTAAGTGGACAGTTTGATTTCACAGAAGTGTGATTGACTTGGAGTTACATTGTGTTGTTTAAGTGTTCCCTTTATTTTTTTGAGCAGTGGATCTTTGGTTATTCGGGTTTTTTCCCACATAAAATTGGAAGTATCTAGGCAATGTTTCGATGAAGTCTCATTCATCATCTTCAGGCTTGTGTCTTTAGCTTTGTGCTTCTCAGAGTAACTTTCTGACACAAGCCTGAAGATGATGAATGAGACTTCATCGAACGATATTCATCGAATATATATATGATGAACACAATACACAAGCCTGATGATGGCAGATGAGATTCTGCCAAAATGTCACTACAACTTTAAAAGCACAACTATAATGTTGTGGGAAAATACCTGAACAAAGCTGAATACCATACATATACATACATACATACACACATACATACATTTTCTTAAGTTTTCGTGGGTATCTATAGCCTGACTCACAGATGAACACAATACACAAGCCTGATGATGGCAGATGAGATTCTGCTGAAACGTCACTGCAATTTTAAAAGCACAACTATAATGATGTGGGAAAATACCCAAACAAAGCTGAATACCATACACATATACATACATACATACATACATACATACATACATACGTATACATGCCATCATCCTACAATGCCTGAAGGCTGCAACCATCATCCCCATTCCTCAAAAAACAAATATAAACACTCTCAATGACTATAGGCCCATAGTGTTAACAAGCTCCATTATGAAGATTTTTGAGAGACTAGTTTCACAGCACATCAGAGACTGCCTCCTGCCCTCCTTTGATCAACATCAGTTTGCTTATAGAGCAAACCGATCAAAAGAGGATGCTGTGGCCATCACACTTCACAGAGAGCTGAATCATCTGGAGAACAAATAGACCTATGTGAGTATGCTCTTTGTGGACTACTCTGCTCTGTGTTTAACACTATCATCCCAGATATACTAGTAACCAAACTGTATAATCTGCAGGTCCCCACCCCCACGTGCTCCTGTATTAAGAACTTTTTGACAAACCTACCACAGTCTGTTAGATTTGGCCCCCACCTTTCTTCCACTATTACACTCAGTACTGGTTCCCCCCAGGGTTGTGTCTTGAGCCCCCTGCTATATGCCTTGTACACCTTTGACTGCTTACCAAGCCATGCAACAAACACCATCATAAAGTTTACGGATGACATGACCGTGATTGGTCTCATCTCCGGAGAGATATGAGACAGCTTATAGGGCAGAAGTAGAGAACCTGTCTATCTGGTGTCACTGAATGTCCATAAAACCAAAGAACTGATTATGGACTTCAGGAAACATGGACAGGACCACACCCAACTCATCATCAATGGAGAATGAGTGGAAACTGTCCCTATGATCAGATTCCTTGGCATCCATATTTCGGCTGATATCTCCTAGTCCCCTAATACCAAGGCCATAGTGAAGAAGGCTCAGAAGTGGCTGCACTTCCTGCGGGTTCTCAGGAAGAACAATCTGGATAAGAAGCTGTTGCTGGCTTTCTATAAAGCCTCTGTGGAGAGCACTCTGACATATTGTCTGGGTGTGTGGTATGAAGGCTCCAAAGTTGAGGACAGGAAAACTCTACACAGGGTGATAAACACAGCTCAAAAGATCATTGGTTGCCCTCTGCCCTCCCTGGAAGACTTAGCCAGGTCCCGCTGCCAAAGCAGAATCAAGGCCATTATAGAAGACCCCTCACACCCTGGCAATTACCTTTTTGACCTGCTGCTGTCTGGATGGCGTTTTAGGTCAATAAAATCTCACACCACTAGACTAACAAATAGTTTCTTTCCCTGGGCCATCCAAACCGCAAATAAACACAAAGTCACTACCTTATTAAGATGTGAAAAGATGTGAAATATCAATACCCCATTCAGATGTATAATAACATATTACAGTACAATCCATCTCTTGTGTATTATACTTGGCTAAGCATTACAGTCAGTGTTTGATGTATATTTTGTCTATATTCGTAGATATTGTAGTCTCAAATTGCAAATGGAGACATGGGTACTCTATTTTTCTTATCTTCATTTTTAAGTGCTTTGGTTTTATTGTATTGCAAATAGTTGCTGGGGCTCATCCACAGTTTTGTTATACTTGTACAATGACAATAAAGTTCTTCTAATTCTAATTCTACTATATATATATATATAGTAGAATTAGAATTTTATAGAATAGAATATATATATATAAGAGCCAAAGACGAGGCCTATGATGATGAATGAGACTTCATCGAACGTTCCTAGATACTTTGAATCTTACGCGGAAAACCAACAACCAAAGATCTACATATAAATACCGAGAACTATATATATATATATATATATATATATATATATATATATATATATATATATTAGAAGAACTTTATTGTCATTGTACAAGTATAACAAAACTGTGGATGAGCCCCAGCAACTATTTGCAATACAATAAATATATATATATATGCCATTATGTAATTATAAAAGACAAAGGAAGATTCTTTGTGAATGAACAGTGGCAAACATGCCTGTGGCATGGGGAGGAATCAAAGACAGTTTGGATTATGAAAATATTGTTAGGTATAAAGATTTACTATACGATACTAGAGAGCTTAAAAATAGGAACCAAATACAAATTGAAGGAAAGGAGATAGCATGGTGGCCCTTTGCACAAATACAAACCTATTATAAAAAAGATAGAGAACAATTTGGCTTTAATATGACCCCACAAGAATTAGATAAAATATGGCTAGGAGAGGAAAAGAAAACAATTAGTAAAACATATAAATATCTTTTGGATTACAAATTAAAAGAAGAAACAGTCACAGAATCTATGATAATTTGGGCTAAAAACGTGGGTCATAGTATTGAATTAGGTAAGTTGAAACACATCTGGCATACAAATTACAAGTTAACCATGTCAGTCTCGTATAAAGAAAACCTATATAAAATGGTTCATTGCTGGCACCTACCTCCTAAGATGCTCCACAGCCTACCACCCAACTGTTGGAAATGTAACTACGCACAAGGAACATATTTTCACATGTGGTGGACTTCCCCATGTGCTCAGAAGTTTTGGAGAAATATTAGAAATTGGATTTTAAATATAACAAAACAAAATTTAAAAACATACATGAATGTGCTGAGATGGATAGCCTAACCAAATTGTTAAAAAATAAACAAGATAGTGACTATTATGAAATATGGAACATTTGGTATGATTGGTTAAAGAAAAGGTAATATTTGATATTTGGATAAGTTATGGAAATGACCGAAGACGTGCTTTTAATTATAAGCTATATAGAGAAATTAAAACATTAAAAGAATGGAGTTATTGTAACAAGGCAGATCACGTCAATGACAAAGAAAAAAGATAAAGAAAAAAATTAACCATTGCTCAATATATAAATAAATAAATAAATAATATATATATATATATATATATATATATATATATATATATATATATATATATGGATCTTTGGTTGTTCGGGTTTTCTCCCACGTAAGATTCGAAGTATCTAGGCAACGTTTCAATGAAGTCTCATTCATCACCTTCAGGCTTCTGTCTTCGGCTCTGTGCTTCTCAGAGTGAAGCACATATATATATATATGGCATTCAGTTTTGTCCGGGTATTTTCCCACGTCATTGTAGTTGTGCTTTTAAAGTTGTAGCAACCTTTTGGCAGAATCTCAGCCTGATGATGGCAGATGAGATTCTGCCAAACGCTATGCTACAACTTTAAAAGCACAACTGCAATGACGTGGAAAATACAACGGTTGAATGCCATACATATATATATATATATATATATATACACACACACACACACACACACACACACATATATATACATATATACATTTTACAGCGTATATTGAGCAATGGTTATATATGTTGATTTGTCTGTTTTAAATGTATGTCAAATAAATGTTTTTTTTTTCGAGAATAATTTTTTTTTTTAAATGTCTAATGGAACATTGTTACCATTTATTAAAGAAATGTTAAATTTATTAAAGAAATGGACACAGTGACTCAGTGGCTAAGAGTCTGAGCTTGTTGATCAGAAAGGTTGGCAGTTCAGTGGTTCGAATCCCTAGCACTGTGTAACGGAGTGAGCTCCCATTACTTGTCCCAGCTTTTGCCAACCTAGCAGTTCAAAAGCATGTAAAAATGCAAGTAGAAAAATAGGGACCCCTTTAGTTCTGAGTGCCTTTGGTGTTTAGTCACATGCCAGCCACATGACCATGGAGACATCTTCAGACAGGACTGGCTCTTTGGCTTTGTAATGGAGATGAGCACCGCCCCCTAGAGACAGAAACGACTAGCACGTATGTGTGAGGAGAACCTTTACCTTATTAGAGAAATTATATGCATTAAGAAATGAATAACTACAGGTTTTGCAACAAACAGGTAAAGAGGTACCAAAAAAGTGGGGGGAAATACCTTTAAGCAACAGGAAACTCCTTTGACCCAAGGAGTATTAGCAAAGATTATAGTTTCTTATCCCACCCAACAGCCAGAGGGAAGGGAGCTTGCATTAATTGATACAATTTATTAGAGAAATGAAAGCTTCTGATATTCATGCTTCTGTCTTTGCCAGGAGTGGAAGGAAACAACAGATAGATGTGAGGGATAGATTTGTTAACTGTATCCCCAAGGCTGACTCTGAAGCAAGGACTGTAACTATTACGAAGAGGAAAGAACCAGAGGAGGGAAAAGACAGTAGAAGCAAAAGAAGATATTGCTGCTAAGGAAGCAGGTGCTGGGGAAATAGGACACCCGGGAAGCAGAACTAATAGCAAAAGAAGCTGCAGAAGCAGACAGGAAAGATACTTTAATAGAACAAATGGCTGTAGACAAAGCTGCAAAAAGAAAAAAAAAGAAAGAAAGAAAAAGTGGAACTGGAAGCAAAAAAAAAAGAGAGAGAATGAACGTTTGGCTGCTGAAAACACAACATTGGAAAATTGAGCAGAGGAAGCATCTAGGACAGGTCAAACTCACGTTGTCATGGCAGCATCACATGATGTATCGGGATTTTTTCTTTCCCCTTCACTAAACTGGGCATGGGCGTGGCCAGCACATGATGCATCTGGCCCATGGGCTGGAAGTTTGACAGCCCGGATTTAGGAGAAGGTGAGGCAGGAAAAGAAAAGCAATTTTTGGCTGTTGGTAAGACAGGGCCCCAGGAAGAACAGCCATCCACAGCTGAATTAGGAAAAACCTTTTCCATATTTCAAGTATACTGCCTGGGGAAATCTGGGAATTGAAGTCCACCCATCCTAAAGTGGCCAAGATTGAGGAACACTGCTCTATAGTACAAACGTGTTCTCTCCACCTGTGGGTTAAGATGCTCACAGTCTCAGTTCACTTTGCTGAAGCTGTGTGTGTGAGACTGTTTTCCTCACCTTATCTTAGATCCCCCATCCTGGCTGGATCAGATACTGCTTACATCTTCTGTTCCTCATCTATATAGGTCTGTTCTACGTGAATCTGTTGGGTTATTCATGGAAGAATCTTAATCATCTACATCAGGGCTGTTAAACTCGTGGCCCGCAGGCCAGATGTGTCAGACACTGGCTATACCCACACCCAGTTTAGCGAAGGTTGGGGGGGGGGAAGGTAAGGACACGTCATTTGATGCCACTGAGACGCTGTGAGTTTGACACACCCCTGATCTACATTGTATGAAGGTATCAACCAATCGATCATTATGGAGAAAACCTACCTATGTGTCAAAATGACTTGACTGTACATAATCAATCAAAACAAATCAACCCATTTGAATCCCTGGCACTTTCAGGCTGCTCCCTCCTTACAACTGGGTGATCCAGAGGGAAAAGCCTCATGTTCATTTCATACTCATAAGTAGTCTCTCTCTCTCTCTCCCTCTCCCTCTGTCTCTCTCTCTCTCTTTCTCCCTTTTTCTCTTTCTTTCTCTTTCTCTCTTTCCTCTCTTCACCTCTCTCTCTCTCACTCTCTCTCTCTTCCTTCACTTGAAACTTTTGCCTCAGACCCCCTTTGATCTCCTCAGGCTGCCTTTGATCACCCTAAGCATTTTCTCTCCTTTCTCCTCTTCTTCCTAGCTATTGCCTTCAGGCTAAACTTAGGCTTCTCTCTCTTCGCCCCTGCACATAGATGCGTCCATCTGCATCTGTCTTGAGTCTATAGTTTCAGTGCTGTTGAAAAAACTTTCCCCCAAAATGAGTTTCATTCCCACCCACCCCCGCCCCCGCCCCCGCCCTCTATTCTTTGGGACAGTTCTCCCTTCCTTCCAGAGGTTTCAATTGTGATTCCTTGCAGGTTTAGTGCTGACTTCCAGCAACCCCTTATCACTTTCCTCAATTTATTTCATTTATCACATTTTAAAACTTCCCATCTCCCTCACAGCAGGACCTCAATATCCAACCTCTTATTAACTCAGCATTTCTGAGGACTTCTTTCTTCTGCTTTCCACTTTATAATTCCAGACTTGTGCTGCCAGATCCTTAGCACTCAAGTTAACTTGCAAACCTTTGCTTCTTTACACCAAATTCATTTCCTAACTTGACTGCAACCCTCTTGGTTACACCTGCATTCTAACAAGCAAAGAAAAGTAGAAACTGAGGTTAGAAAAGAACCTGCAGGTGGATGTTAGGATAGGAAGGAATCAACTCTTGAACCCAAGGAAACCCCAGGACAGCCTGTGTACTAAGAAAAGATAGAAAAAACAAGAGAATGAGGATCATTCTGTAGCACTCAGAAGTTTTCTAGATGTATCTCTGCGGAGAAATGATTTACATCAGACAAATTATTATTCTTACATAAAGGTTTCACTGTCCATAATCAACTGGTCTTCTGAGCAAACTTGAGCTAGAATATAATACCTGCTTCTTTCTGCTTGGGATATTACACCATTAAGAAATGGTACTAGAAGACATCCGTATAAGAATTCTCAAGTTTTGTTTTTTCTTAAAGTAGGAGTTATAGTGTTGGGGGCAAGAGGAACAAAAAATATAACATGCTTTGGGGCATTGTGATATGACTTCTGTATTTGTACCCGGCATCAGGCAGAGGTTTAAACGGTTTGCACCATAACATAACAACACACTTTTTTTTTGCCTTTTTTCCCCATCCTTGTGATTTGCCCAGATTTTTGTACAGGTACTGATATCTAAAATGCTTCCTTCAGTGCTGTGCAGTACTTTGGATGTACATGGGGGAAAGGATTTGGGAAAAGGTCTGTGGATGAATGCTGCACTTCTGCAGCTCTTTAAAGCAGGGGCGTCAAAGTCGCATCACTACGGCATCATCACATAATGTATCACAACCTTTTCCCCCTTCGCTAAACCAAGCATGGGCGTGGCCAGCACATGACACATCTGGCCTGCAGGCTGCGAGTTTGTTACCCTGCTTTAAAGCATCTGTGTCTTTTTCCCAGTCACAAGGTTGTAACAGAAACCTCCCTGCAGCTGTGATGCACTCCTGGAAAAAAGAGCCAGTGGCTTTAACAAGTCACAGATAGATACACGATTCCAGACTCCTAACTACAAGTACTCCTCAACTTACGACCACAATTGAGCCCAAAATGTATGTTGTTAAATGAGAAATTTGTTAAGTGAGTTTTGCCCCATTTTTAATGACCTTTCTTTCCACAGTTGTTAAGTGAATCACCACAGTTGTTAAGTTAGTAACACGGTCGTTAAGTGAATCTGGCTTCCCCATTGACTTTGCTTGAAATAAGGTCGCAAAATGGGACCGCATGACCCCACCCCCAGACACTGCAACCGTCATAAATATGAACCAGTTGCCAAGCATCTGATTTTGAACACGTGTGTGTATGTGTGTGTGTGCTGCGATGGTCATAAGTGTGGAAAACAGCCTGAAGTCACTTTTTTCCAGTGCCGTCATAACTTTGAATGGCCACTAAATGAAGTGTTGTTAAGTCGAGGACCACCTGTATTGCAGAATCCTGTGTTATTTTGTTCCCAAATAAACTTAAAAGAAATTGTTCTATTTCTGACCAAATAAACCTGCTTCACCACACACCTCCCCTAACCTCAGGTGTCACTGCAAGAAGCGGTGATTGAGGCTGTCACAGGCAAGGACAAGCTGCTTTCCGTCTGACTGAAGCGACATCAGTTTCTGGCCCAAGCTGTCCGGGTAGCTCGCCTGCCTGTTGAGTTTTTTGTTGTTTGGGTTTTAATTCACTTTGCTAAGATTGCTTTTCACTCACTTAAGTGACAGGTAGTGATTTGTTTTCCTGGGTTCCATTTGACACTTTTTTGTTAGCGTAAAAATGCTAATAATAATAATTAGGGCTTTTTAAGAGTTGTCTGAGGTTTTAGTGCTGCCGCATTGTTAATCTCCAACATCCACAACACTTTGCTGTATATGGGATAGTATGATAGCATTTAAATACAACAAAAGGAGCTCATTATAGCAAGACCTGATTGCAGTATCTCTCAGCTTCTTGATAGCAAGCAAAGACTTAACATGTTCTACATTTGTTTGCAGTGTTATATCTTTTTCAGATTTTTTTTAAAAGCCATTTTAATTATGTCTTTTTCTAAAGGTTTCTTGTGGCTAATTCTCTCAGCCCCCTTTTAATGAAAGAGGAAATGGATCTTGTGGTAGAAGAAAGGTATACAATTTGATAGAAAGTAAGGTGGGTTTTGGTTGGTTGGTTGGTTGGTTTGCTTGTTTTTCCTTCAGTTGGGGTCGGCAATCTGTTAACCTGCAGATGCTTCTTGAAGTTTTCCTTTAGGATTTGGGGAAGCCAGTTTGGTGTAGTGATTAAGGTGTTGGCTTATAAACCAGAAGTCTATGAGCTCTAGTTCTGCCTTAGGTATAAAAGCTGACTGGGTGACTGAGCCAGTCACTCTCAGCCTAGCCCAGCCCATGTCACAACATTGTTATTGGAAGAATAGGAGGATTGGAAGAATCAGATAAATTTGCTGCTTTGAGTTACTTATCAAGTAATAAAGGAAGGAAGGATAGAAAAATAGATAGATAGATAGATAGATAGATAGATAGATAGATAGATAGATAGATAGATAGATAGATAGATAGATAGATAGATAGATTTCAACTCAAATGTAGGAAGCTAGAAAGACAGCAGACTACCAGAAATGAGTGTGCAATTCCAGGCAGGATATTCACACACTATTCCTTGGTCCATTCATTGCAAAATAAGTGCAGTGCACTCTGCACTCCACCCATGAACAGTCACTAAAATGTTCTTCCTTTATGAAATACTTTTTCAACATAAAGCTGTCCTTTCTCAAAAGGAGTGAGAATGTTTTTTTTAAAAAATGAAGTTCTTTTCTGACAGCAAAATAGCCATCCACTGTGATTGTTTTGAAAAGAATAACAAAGTTGGAAGTGACTGAAAAGGTCATCTGGTCCCAATCCTGCTCTATATACTATTTCAGACAAATGGCTGTCCAATCTCTTAAAACCCTCCAGTGACTGAGCACCTGCAAATTCTGAAAGCAAATTGTTTCACAGATTAATCGTTTTAACTGTCAGGAAATTTCTCCTTATTTCTAGGTTGGTTCTCTGCTTGATTATTTCCATCCATTGGAAAATGGTTACGTAATTTGCCACCATTAATAGAGAAAATAAATCTTTTAAAGCCATTTAATGGAGAACACAAGTTGTGTCTCTCATAATTTTGTTTGGTGCTTTCCAGAAAACAAGTGGTTGGCTCCTCTGGAAGAGAATGTTGGATGGGATAGGCCTTTGATTTCATCTAACTGGGGTCTCTTTTATGTGCTGATGAGAACTGTAGACATTGTCAAAACTGGGACTTAAGACTCCATCTTAACCATAACCCTCAATAAGCTTTTTTTGCATGGCTTGTGGTAAATAAAAGATGGATGCGCCCCTTTTTTGCTAACACTTTGCAACCTTATGGATCAGAGCTCACCAGGACCCTTCTTTTCTCCCCTGTCTCTTGGAGTTGACCAAATTCATATTCATTGCATCAATCTTCTTCTTTTTCCTAGCGTATTCCCACAGGTGTGGAGTCTGCTATTCGGATCATTGATGCTACTTTGCATGGACAGCTGCATCTCCAGGGCACAGGCCCATGGCTTGCATATCTTTATTGATGGTGTCTTGCAGTGTTGGGATTCATTTTTTTTAATACCAGTTCTGTGGGCATGGCTTGGTAGGCATGGTCTGGCTTGGTGGACATGGCTTGGTGGGCATGACAGGTAAAGTCTCCATTCCTACCCCACTCCTGGGGGAAGGTTACTGCAAAATCCCATTCCCTCCCCATCCCACTAACCTGCTTTCCAGCTCTGTTCTCCTGTGCAGGGCAATAAAAGAAGACCCAGCTGATCATTGGGACTTGGGAGGCAGAGAATAGATGGGGCGGGGCCAATTAGAGGTGGTATTTGCCAGTTCTCCGAACTACTCAAAATTTCCACTACCAGTTCTCCAGAACTGGTCAGAACCTGCTGAATACCGTCTCTGGTGTCTTGCCATTTCTGTTTTAGACTCCCGCAAGGTCGCTGGCCATTGATGTCTAGTTGCTAGGCAGTCTTAGCCATGGTGGAAGGTGCTGTTTTCTGGACATGTCCATACCAGCGGAGTTGGCCTTCTCTTATTTTCTCTATTAATGATGCCACACCAAAATGTTGTTGAAAGGTGTCATTTGTGTTCACTGTATCAATGGCACTATCTAATAGTCTCGTCCTTTGCTGCCCCTTCTTCTGCCTTCCACATATCCCAACATCAGGATCTTTTCCAATGAGTCCTTTCTTCTCATTTGGTGGCCAAAGTATCTGTCCTTCCAAAGGACAATCAGGATTGATATCCTTTAGAATATTGTAACCCTACACTAACATTATTTTAGACCCTCCCTTATTGTCTCATGTTTTTCCCCAAAAGAGCTTTTTTATTTTTCCACTGCTCTCAATCACTTTCTCTTCCAGAAAGCTTTTAAGTGAGAAAATTCAGAAGAGATTGTTCCAATTACTTGTGAGGTAAGGAGAGTTTAATATAAAATTGGCTCTGAGATATTTAAAATGTAAAATTTATAGAAATTCATGGAAGTGTTGTTCTGCTCAGCCTGAGGTGCAAATCATCATTATCATCATCATCCTGATCTGTTGGTCAGAGTCTGGAAAGGATATGATGGATTTATATTTCCCTGAAGTGGAAAGATTTGCAGCAGGAGAAAAGTTGCGTGTGAAAAGCGGGACAAGAAGAGTAAAGAAGAGGAGGAAAAGAGACGCTTTTGAAGGAGGGGAAAATTCCTATTTTTGCAAAAGTTAGATTTTGTAAGGGACATGCCCCCCAAACTGCCTGTCCCCCAAGCCACAAAAATAATTAGACATTGGAGACAATTTTTAAATTAACAAAATGAAAATATCTCTTAGTTTTGACCAAATCATAAATCTGGCAAGAATTTAGCTGGTTTGAAAAGATTTTGGGGAAAGAACAAAGGGGAACTTGTGTACGCCTAAGAATAAATCAAACTGGAATGGTTCAGGATTTTCAAATCAGACGAAAATAGCTGGGCAACAGTGTTGCTGAAGATGTTCTGGTTTGTTTGTTTTCCACTGGGAGGGTTGTGTAGCAGACACCACTGGCACGGCAATGACAGGAAGAAAATACAAAGAGCTTTACTTGGCATAAAGCATACCTCGTGATCTGGAAAGTCGAACAATATCAAGAGGATTGATTTAGTGTCAGTGTCTGACATAAATCTCCAAGAACGACTGCTAAGCAACTAAGGGGACACAATGCATTGTTTCTGGATTGCGCCTTTAGCACTGCTCATTCATTTTTCTTCAACTTAAGCTGCATATGGAATTACAACTCATTTTCTATTCTTCCAGGAGTGTCTGTACATCATCTGCATTACGAAGCCATGGGATGGATGAAAGAATAATGCAACCTAGAATAGCCTATTAGCAGTATGTTCACTTTCAAACATAACTTTAATTTGCTTTTAAAAAATGTTCAGGAGGAATTTGGACAACTCATCCCACCCCAATTTCTCTGTCCACAAAATTAATGGAAAATTTGAAAAGTCCATTTGTGCCCTGCAATATTTGCAAGAGCTTGGTATGATTACTGTACCTATTTGACAATAGAGATTTAGATGTTTTCTAGATCCATGAGAAGAAAATCATCTGTCTCAATTTCTTTGCATTATGCAATTTGTGTAATAATTTAACCACAGCCAATTTATTCCAACACTTCCAGGCTTGATCAATGGTTTTCCTTACCATGGATTCCTTCAAGCTTAAAACCAAATCTCTCTATCCCCATGGATAATTCGCTGCTTCTGAGGAGGGAAACCCCAATAATCTGCAATGATTTATCATTGAAGAGTCTTGAGAGTGTCAATTTAGTGCTTTTAAGTTATTAAGCAAAAAGTAGATTTATCATTTTAGGTAAACTTCTGTAATGGAATAATTTGGACCAGATTTGACCATAGGAATAGTAAAAAAAAATCTATTTTCTTTATTGCCAGTTGCACAATTTACCCACATAAGATACAGCTGGGGAAAGAATTAAAATCTGTGTGTCTATGTACACAGAGCAGACACAATGGACAGTAACCAGCACAGTATGGTTATACTGCGTGCCCGCCTAATTTTTCTCATACATTTGCCCAATCAAAGATTAAAAATAAATAAATGTAACATAACTAGAGAAATGCTGATATCTCCAGAAATACATAAACCACGTGAGACTACTGACAGGATGTTACCTGTCTCCCACACAGAAGCAAGCTGAAATGGCTGCTGGCAATGCCAGGAAGTCTCAGAGAGATCAAAAACCATACGATTAAAAATGTATTTCAGAAATAAACAGTGTAAATCACAGCATTGAAGTATAAATTAGAAATGAGTTGGTGTCAGAGATATCCGCATCTCTTTGGAGGGAGAAAGTAAGAGAGAGGAAGAAGAAAATAACAGTGTCCTTCAAAAGTGCATTAAACTACTGCTAGTAAGGATTTGTTTGTCTTTCCTCTTTTTGTCATCTGTGGTGTAGTCTTGGGGACTCTTGCAATGAAGCTGTAAGCATGTAAATCTCAATATCAAAGAAAGAATATCACAAGGATAATTCCATTCTATTTTGTACTGGTCAAAATTCATCTCAAGTCCTTATCCAGTTTTGGGTATAACAGTTTAAGAAGGATTGAGACAAACTGGACCAGGTACAATATTTTAATTTTTGTTATTCACATTTCATTTTGTCCCTCCTTTTGCATCCCTTCTTTTATGATTCTATTTCTTTTCCTTGATATTAATGTCTTGATTTGGCTGTGGCAAGTTGACAACAGTGAGTTGGCCATGGCAAGTTAGTCAAGAGTGAATTGTCATAGACCACCAGAATGGGACAACTCATTGCAGCCAACTCACCCCAGTCAACTTGTCATGGGACAATTGAACAATTCAATTTAATTATTTAAAATATTTTTTTAAAAAAATAATCATTATATTCCTCCCTTTGCATCCTTTATTTAATAATTCTATTCTACCATTTCTTTAATATTAGTGTAACTTTTGCCCCACAGCGAATTGCCCCAAGGCAAGTTGGCTAAGGCGAGTTGGCCAGAGTGACTTGGCCACAATGAATTGACATGGGCCCCAAAGAGAAATCGCCAGATTTAGGATGCTAAAAAGAAAACAAGATCTATGCTCTGTCCCTCCAGAATGCAGGACACCAACTAATGGTGTTAAGCAAGAGGGAGGCTTATTGTGATCAAATGCTAGGACAAATATCCTAAGAGTTCTTATTTCTTAGGAAGAAAGTGGGTTGCCCTGCATTTCAAGCAGAAATTGAACAGTCATTTGTTAGAAATATTGTAAGTCTTGATAACTTCATGGTGTAGATCATGACTTTAAAAGACCACTTTCAATTTTTATTAATCTACATAGTAAAAGTAATGATGGTCATATATATTGTAACTCCTTAATAGGGTCAGAAATTTCTTAGAAGAAACTAAAATGGCACAAAGCAGCATATAAATGGTTAGTTTCCTCAGAAGTTTTCATCAGGTAAGCTTTTACAAAACAAGCAAGGGAAGGTAAAGATGTGAAAAGTAAAGCCAATAATGTCACATTATGAACAACAGTATAAATATTAAAAGAAATGCAGAGCAGAAAGGATAAAGAGAAAGACAGTGAAGTGCTTCAGCAGTTCATGGACAGTTTATTTCTATTCATAAGTGTTTGGTAGAAGCCATGATGACATCATGTGGGCCATGACATCATTCCACAAATGATGTGAATTATGCAATATACATTATTTGTGTAATTATGTCATGATGTATAACCTAGGTTGCCTTTGTGCATGCATCTATTACAAGTAGGAACTAACCCAAGCTCTTGGTCTTGTTGGCCCTCTCTCCTACTTTTGATATAGGGATTCCTATTTCCTTTTTGTTTGATGCAAATATTGGTTGTGTTTCATGACCCCCTCATCAAAAATGTTAACCAATGTCCATGTATTACAATCTTCTCTTCCTTATCACCAGCCATGTCTTGTTCTTTAACCAAAAATTTTAAACTTTGGGTAGTTTCCAATCTGTCATGCTAATTGTTACTGAACTACAACCCCCAACTTGTCAGTGAAACCTGACCCAATGGAGATCAATGCTGGGAGCTGAAGTTCAACAGCTGATTGGCAGCTAATAGCATGCTAAATATCGTTGACTCTAGATTCTAATGGCAGATGTTAATGCTGGTCTAAATCCAGTGTTGCATCTGAATATTGATTGGATACTCTACCTATTGATTTGGAGTAGTCTCCCTAACCTAGATCTTACAAACAGAGTTAGCAGAAATGCAACAATGTAAAAAAGCAACCAACACAACGTCCTACATAAACTCATGTTGTGTGCATTGCATATTCTATGAATTCCCCTTGTGTTGCTCCCAAGATAAAGAATGCATATCTCTGGGAGTTTCTTTCCCCATTCTCCCTCTGCTTTTAGGACAGAAGAAAAGATTCTTCTCTTTTGCCAAATTTTGAGTTTAAGTCCATTTTTTATCAGATGTTGCTTATTCTTTCTTTCTAGCTACCTTAAGTACCCTTATGCGTAATACAAATTTAGATTCAGGGGAGGAAGAAGAGGAGAAAAAATAGAAGATAATTCTTTTATTTATAATGGGGAAGTTCTGCCTAGTTCTGCTGGATTTGATCTCAAACCTGCCACATTGCTTATCTACTTATCAAAGTCTATGATGAAGGACATATTGATAAACAGAGGTGAAATCAATAAAAGAAATCTATACCAATCCAATGAAGTCATTGTTTTTGTAAGGAAGCTCCCATTTTTATGGCCAGGCCTGAGGAATAAGTTCCAGCACATTGTTGATATTCATTTGTTTTCCCTCCCAGTTTTCCGGAAACAAAGTATTCAGATGAAAGATTTAACTATCTGAAACCATTTGTTTTGGTAGCATTTCCACCATTAACCTTAGATCATCCTATAAAGACAGCTGGAAAAGAAACAAATAAACACATCTCATTCATCATGAAGTGTGATAATAGAATGTTTTACAAACAGGCAAAATGCTTTTCTTTTGAAAGCAAACTCTGCAATTTTTAACACTGCATATGCAGAAATTCCCCAGGTGATTCAGGAAAGCAAAGTTATATATAGGTATCAAGGTGTTTTCATGACATCCTATTAACAGCTGAGAGACATTGCCGGAGGGACTCTTGATGTCATCAGAGCATTTTAAAGATGGAACCAAGGAATGAGTTAAGGGAATCTTAATGTCAACATTGAAGCCTATTCTTTTGTTAATTTGCTCTCAACAAGAGATGATGATACCTATATAACTATGTATCTCTATTGAGAGGGAGAGAAAATACAAAACTGCTCAAGGAGAAGTTCATTTGTTTTTGGCATCTCCTACCTCTTTGATCTTCCTTTCTCTCCACAAAGGAAACCATTCCTGAAGGCAAGGAAGTATTCCAGGAAGGACTGCAGTAGGCACAGAGAAGTTTACCATAGGGTGAGAAATCTATGAGAATCCAACGGGACCAGCCCTACCAGGAGGCAAATGAGATTTTTTTTCCCCTCTGCCTCATGTGGTATAATAATTTGGCTGCCTATGGTGATAAATACACACTAATTTGGGTGTAAGGGAAGCTATATTTGTTGTCTGCCTTAACTAATTATTTGGGGTTCCAAACCTATTGCTAATGTTTATATGTGCATGCAGAGCATTTCTGCAGGTCATCCTTGCTGAATACTTCAAAGCCAACAAATAGAGATTTTATTTCAGAAACATGCAAACAAGAGCCAGACTTCAAGTGTTCCTAATCTTTAAAATAATATGAAGCCATTGATTGTCATATAATCAATGTGTTGTGTGATACAATTATCAAAGTACTCAGACTGGTGCTGGGGAGACCAAAGTTGTAGACCTCCCTCAACTACAGACACGTACTGGATGGCTTTTCATCCAGTCACACTCTCTCAATCTATCTCACAGGATTTTTCTTGTGGGGAAAAATTGGATGAGAGAGTACTCTCTACCTTGCCTTGATCTCCTAATACTAGGGATCTCCAAACTTGTCAACTTTAAGACTTGTGGACTTCAAATCCCAATATATCCCAGCCAGCATGGCTGGCAGGTAGATAGATAGATAGATAGATAGATAGATAGATAGATAGATAGATAGATAGATAGATAGATAGACAGATAAGACAGACAGAGAGACAGATACCAGTAGATGATAGATAGATAGACAGACAGATAGATCAAAGTGGTGTAGCCATGTCTATTTTTGAGGTAGGCATTTAGGCTAGTATTCTTCATTGAAGAGTTGTCAACAGGTTCCTTGTGGTAATTTGGAAAACTGAACATGGTAGCTCTTAAGTCGGTGGAGAACAGATGAGAAGAATTGACTCATTTCCTCTCCACTTAGTGACCTTATTAACTCTTCCAGTCTCTGCATATGTCACCTCAGGTGCTACACACATGCACCCAGATATATCTCCATAAATCAGGGGTCTCCCAATCCTGGCCCACTATGGGCCATGGCCTATTTGGAATTGGGCCATGAAAATGGTTGACTGGAGCGCATGTGCACACCGGCAACTTAACTTGTATAAACAGCAGGCAGATGGGCACTTGTCCACATGCGCTCTGGCCTGCCACTCATAAACATCAAGCTGCACACAAGCGTGCTGGCCACCACTCATGCAAGGGCTGTGTCTGTGCCAGGCTGCCACTCATGCAGCCCATTTCCCCTCTCGCCACCCAGCCTGACCACAAAGCCATAAAGATTGGGGACTGTTGCAGCAAATAATGAGTTCCATTATTCATATTTATGTCTTTGAAATAAATATCAAAGTAAATTAAAAAAAAAAAGAAAAGGGGTTATGGGGGAGGCAAAGCAAGTAGAAAAATGAGGAGAATAAAATCTGAGCACATATTTTAAATAACTAAAATTATTCTGTTCAAGGTGATATTATAAGGGGTTTCCAATGTCAAAAACATGGACTTTGGAATTTGGACTATATTTTACAGAACATACTGTGAAAAACTGAACAACTTGTTCTTCTTGTAATGGAACTTATTCTCTACATTTTTTTTCCAATGCCATAATTAGAAAGCATCAGGGTAATATTTTTCTTTCTGCCTTTCTAATGGTTTAGCTTTCACAGCCATACAGTACATTAAAACTGAGGAAACCATAGCCTTGATAGTACTTAGAGTACCGTTGTAGTCAGTTTGATGTCTCTGCATTTTAAATTTTTTATCTAGGTTTTTCATGGTCTTTCTCTCAGGACTACGTGCAGAGACATCTTTATTGCATGGTAACAATCACCACTACTGTGAATTTTTGAGCCTAAAAAAAGTCAAGTTCATCCTCTATTTTAGATTAGGGCTGCTTGCTGATGTTCTTTATTGTTGCTGTGGTTTAAACAGGCTAGTTTCTGCATTATCTTCTTTTACCTTCAATGAGAAATTCCTTAAGTCTTACTCACTTCCAAACTTTCTCTGTTGGCAATGTAAAAAAATTATAGGGTCATTGATTCATACCATTTGGTCCTGTAAATCACTAATACTACATAGAATGTATATTTAATGTATATAAGTAGATTTATGAGGATTTTTAGTGTTAAAGTTTGTTTTAAATTATATCTTGAAATATCACAATCTGATTATTTTTGAGGAATTATGGTTGTTTCCAGGAATATTATTTTAAGGAAGTAGAAAAGTAGCAATATTCCTGATATTAAGGATTGTATCAATCATTGTTAGGGAGAAGTTTTGGGATTAAGATAAATATTTTACCCCAGAATGTTATTTTTGTTTCAGACAATACCTGTTTAGTAACTGATGTACCACTGAAGCAATGTCAGGAGGATGTATCAACATATTAACATTTATACTTCAAGGGAAGAATATCAGCAATTACATAACATAAGTTAAATATAAAGTATTGCAAGATGTGAAGAATGAGAATTAGGCTTACCAGATATGAAACTATATTTTGCTACATGCTATTTAGTTTGGATAAAAGTGTGGGTGTTGTTAAGAAACAGAAGGCTACTGGATTTAGAAGGTCATGACTTAAGATTTGGGTGGAATGCATATCTATTGCATGATAAAGCTAAAGTGAATGTAGATTTTAAAAATCATTTTGTTAGACAGTCTGTTCTTAAAGTGTGGAACAAATATAAATTCAGCTTTTGTCCAAATACACCTTGATCGCTTTTAGCACAAGAAGCATTTTATAGATGAAAAATTGTAAGTAAACAAAAATGGTTATCTTACTGAGATGTATTAGAATTTTCTCAAGAGGACTGTAAAATGAAAAGAGAAAAATATAACAAAGATATCCTTGTCAATGGTTTTCTTATACACAATTAGCAGAAAAGTAGATAAAAGATGTTATGATTTTGAACAAGGTACAACTGAATTTAAAATAGAATTACGTACTAATGATGAACTCACAATTGCTAAAGTGTATAAACTTTTACTGAAATATGAGACAGAAGAACAAGTGAAAGAATGGATCAAATGAGAAAATATGTGGCTCAAAAAATTTAAATTTATATTATGTTTTAGCTAGTGGTGGTATTCTATCAGTTCGGCCTGGTTCAGTAGCGCCAAAATTCAGCGGAGACTGAACCAATTTTCTCTGAGGAGCTGCTGTTGGGACCACCCGCTCTCCTGGGCTCCCATACTCACTTTATTCCCAGATTTTGAAGCATAGCTGCTTTGTGTGGCACAGCAGATTGCCGCATGTCAGCTGCTGAAGTAACAGGGAGAGTGCAGGATTGGAGGAGGTAAGTCAGAAAGCCTCTGCTCCTGCGTGTGCATGCAAAGCAGGTCTGCAAAGGCACGCCCACCGAACCGGTGGTAAACAATTTTGAAACGCACCACTGGTTCTAGCCTTAAAGAGAATCTTCATAAGATGAATGTATCACAGGCATTTGTCACCAGAGAAATTATCTAGAATATATGAAGGTACTTCAAATTTTTGCTTGGCAATGTGAACAATATGAAAGGACATTTTATCATGTTTAGTTAAAAAAAAGCCAAAATGTTTTGAATATAAATGCATGTATTAATTCAGAAGATTTTAAAGATCAAAATGCAAGTGAAACCAAAGACTTTTCTTTGGACAAGTAACTAAAAAAAAGTCACCAAACTTTATTTTTGTGTATGATAACGGCATTGACAGTATTATATACTAAAAAATGGCTTGACACTACATACAACAGAGGAATGGTTGGTGAAGATTAGAATTCGTGGAGATTTACTTGTTTGATTAGGAAAAATATACAACATCTACATTTATGGTCACCTGGAATCCTCTTATAGACTTTTTGAATGAAACAGAAAAAAAATGCAATTATAATTTTGATGAACAGAAAAAACTGGATAATAGAAAATATTGAGAGCTTTTAATAATCAGAGTAAGAGAGAATTCTGTAATGCTACAAAGGAAATTGGAAACTTCTTTCTACCTTTTCACTTTGATTATTTTTTCTCAACTTTTTCTTTTTTCTTTCTTTTTAAATGCTTCTGCTCTTCATTAGACAAAATCGAATTAGAAAACCAAGGAGTATACGAAATCCCCTGCACTGCCTGTCCTACCACATACATTGGACAAACTAACAGAAGAATAAGTGCACGCATTGAAGAACATAAGAACTCAATCAAAAAAGAAGAAATGACCTCTTCCCTGGTCCAACACCTCAAAGCCACAGGACATGAAATTGATTTTAAAAATACCAGAACTATCGCCAAAACCGAACACTTCAACAGCAGAATAATCAGAGAAGCCATAGAGATAGAAAAACGCCCACACAGCATGAACAAACGAGATGACACCTCCCGCCTTCCAGCCATTTGGAAACCTGCCCTCATGAACAGACGAGTACCTAACATGAAGAAGGACACCAGACCCACACCCATGAGAGCCACACAAGATGCCACCACCACACTTCCATGTAGAAAACAGACTCACACCCACTCAGAAGATGAGACACGACCATGGACCAGAAGCTGCACTGCAGCTGCATCACTACCCACTTCAAACCCCTCCGAGCCATACATGAAGCAAACTGACACCCACTATGAAGATGCAGCACGACCACGAACTCGAAGCCAAACAGCAAGATCACAGCTCACCAACTCAAATCCCCAGCAACTAAGACTAACCTGAGCACAACCAAGCCCCCACCTGAACAGAACACGCCTCCAACCAATCAGAACACGGCCAACCCCCAACCAATCAGAACACAGCCAAACCCCTACCAATGAGAACACACCCCCACCCAATCAGAACACAGCCAAGCCCCCACCCAATCAAGTCCCACCCCACTAGCAATTAAAAGGAAGAAGCAGCTGCAATCTCACATCACTCTGAGAAGCACAGAGCCGGAGACAGAAGCCTGAAGATGATGAATGAGACTTCATCGAAACATTGCCTAGATACTTCGAATCTTATGCGGGAGAAAACCCGAACAACCAAAGATCCACATACAAATACCATGAGAACCTCAGAAAACATACATACATACATACATACATACATACATACATATATATATATATATATATATATATATATATATTTATTTATTTTTCACGAGATGAATCATGATTTCTCCCCCTGGCTAAACTGGACGTGGGTGTGGCCAGTGCATAGAGTATCTGCCCACGGGCCATGAGTTTGACAGCCCTAGTCTATGGCATAGATTTTAAGATATTTTGTAATGTTAAAGAGTCATTAAATATTTTCTCCAAAGTAGTTTTACACATGTTTCATATGTAATTAATATGAAATATGAATCAAGAATATAGATTCCCTTTCCATTTTTTTTGTTTTCTATTTCTTAAAAATATATTTCTTTTCTTTTAAAAAAATCCATCTCAGTTTTTTAATGTTTCTCCTAGTAATTTTAATTCCAGCTTCTGTTTCTTCTACACCAGCATTTCTCAGGATATAATCAATTTATTAGCTCAATAGCTAAGGTAATAGTATGTATGCATTGTTGAATTTTCCTATCCCAATCAATGAATCAATTAAATCATCCATTTTCCATTTTGACTGTTGCTTCTTCATCATACATACTGTATCCTTTAATGTGTAGTTGGGGTAGTTCTGTAGATATATATATTTAAGGGCCATCCATAATTTGTTGTGACCTACCTAGTCAAAAGCCTTTGTGTCATCAATAAAGCAAAATAACATATATTTTGCCTTTTCCATTGTTTATCAGAAAATAGCAATGTGATGATGTGTGACCGGCCTCTTTTGAATCCAACTTGTACATCTGATAGCAACTTGTTCCATTTATTGTTGAAGTCTGGACTGCACTGTCTTACAGATGTATTAGTGAAGTAGAATTGGTCAGTAGTTTGAACATTTTTTAGCACTGTCATTTGACAGGTGGTGGTGGTAATAGAATATAAATTGTTTTTCTCTCTCTCTAAACTTTTGTCCACTACTGTGCTTGCCATATTGCTTAAAAATTCTATGCTGTACCTTAACTGGATCATTGAAAGATTGTGAACAATTCTGCTTGTATTTTGTATTTTGTTTCTGCAGGTTTGTTGTTTACAATACTGTCTAGAAAATATTTAACTTCACTTTACAGAATGTCTAGCTCTAGCTCAATGATCAAACATATTATTAGTTTTAAAACTATTTGTTTATTTCAAATGTTTTTATGCTGTTTACTCATACACTTTTAGGTGGTTTATAATATACATCTATTAAAGCATCCATAAAAGTCAGTTCCCTATTAAAATGTCCCTATCCTCAGTTAAAATCTTTCTTACTAAGCACCCTACAAAAAGGACTGTTTCTACCAATTTCCTGAATAACAAAACAGTGAAGGCTAACCTGATCTTGAGGGGCAAATTGTATCAAAGTGAGGAGAGTGCCACTAAAAAATGTTGATATCTCCAGGAATGGGCATCTTCCTTATCATTAAAATCATCTTTTCATTGTCCTTCACATACAAAAAGTAAATGTCCAGTGCCTTTGTATCCATGGAGGATGTTTGTGTGATTGAAGACCCCAATTTTCCAATGTCAGAATAACAGAGTTGCAAGGTGCCTTGGAGGCCTTCTAGTCCACCCCCTGGTCAAGCAGGAGACCCTATATCATTTGCATACAAATGGTTGCCCAAACTCTTCTTAAGAACCTCCACAACTTCTGAAGGCAAGCTACCTCATTGATTAATTGTTCTAATTGTCAAGAAGTTTTGCCTTATTTATAGGATGGTTCTTTCCTTGATTAGTTTCCATCCATTGGAAACTAATCAAAAAGTTTTTAATAGTTCCTGCTTCCACTTGCAGGAGGTCAAATTATTGGTTTTTATTCCTGCATGAAAGCCAGCTAAGATTTCTCCTTCTTTGCTACCATTTCAGACTTTTGCTTTTTCTTATTTCACTCTCAAAACCCTTGATAGCACTTAGCCAACCTTGACTGGACTTGGCTTACTTTCTGGATTGGGACAGCTGAGGATTGATTGAATAGATTGGGAAGAATGGGACATTGAAAGATGTCCCATTCTGCCCAGGAAGAAAATGCCCAACTGCTTTGACAATACTGCCAGGAAATTTACATCGATGCAGTCATCAGTGTTTTGTTCATGAAAAGGAGTCATTGTTGGTGTAAAACCTATAGCGTTGACTCTTCAACACCTCTTGATCTACAATCCACAAGGAGGCAGTATGGTGTAAAAAAAGTTAAGGGTTTATAGTACTTTCTATCTCCTCTTTGTCTATCACTCTACCTACTCTTTTTAAAAATACACTGGTAATCTCAAGTCACTTCCTTTCTTGCCAAGCATACAGTACATGAGTCTTTCCTTGGCAGGATATAGTTAGCTAGGTGTTATGCTTTGGCTGTCCTGATAAAGTATTTCCTGTAAATAAATATTTCTGCTGTAGTTATAAAACTTGCTTGGCTAATGATTGCTCAAATCAGGTTCCCATTCTTGGCAGTGCTCATATGCATATTCAGAATGCTTCAATGGAGCTATCCTCTGCTAAAATACATGTTTGCTCTCAACTACTTTTGACATAACATCTAAACGCAGTTCTATTTTTATTCTGATTTCTTTTTCTTCTCACCTGATTTCCGCATCCTGCCCTCAGCCTGGTCATCTAAAAAGAAAGGATCTTGGAGTCCTCATGAACAATTACTTAAAAAGCCAGCAGTGTCCTGCAGCTGCCCAAAAAGCTAATATAGTCCTAGACTGCATTAATAGAGGGAAAGAATTAAGATTACATAATGTGTTAGCACCACTTTATAATGCCTTGGAATATTCATCCAGTTTTTGTTCCCACAATATTAAAAAGATGTTGAGACTATAAAAAAGAGTGCAAAGACATATGGAGAATGGTTGCAGGAATTGGCTATATCTAGTTTAATGAAAGGAAGGACTAGGGGTGATATGATAGCAATGTTCCAATATCTAAGGACTGCCACAAAGAAGAGGCAGTCAACCTATTCTCCAAGGCACCTGAGAGGCAGGACAAGAAGCAATGGATGGAGACTAATCAAGGAGAGATCCAAGCTATAGAACTAAGGAGGAATTTCCTGACAGATAGAACAATTAATCATAAGAACAACTTGTCTCCAGAAGTTATGGGTGTTCCACTCTAGAGGTTTTTAAGAAGAGATTGGACAACTATCTCTCTGAAGTAGTATAGGGTTTTCTGCCTGAGCAGGAGTTGTACTAGAAGATTTCCAAGGTCCCTTCCAACTCTATTATTCTATTACTCTGTTAACTGTTATTCTAAAACAAGCCAACAAAATTACCCTGCAGCAGCCAGATAACTATGAGGGAAAAAAGTTCCAATCTTATTTGGCCAAGAACTAGCAGTTGGAAAGAACTTTATAATTGCTCCTACATAATCAGATTCTGCAGCCAAAGGCATGGAAGAGGAAGATCTCACATACTGCTGGTACTCTGCAAATGAACTTGTTGAGTGATGAAGACAGAAGTCAAATCTGATTGACTCATTCATTCATTCATTCATTCATTCATTCATTCATTCATTCATTCATTTGACAGCCTATTCTCTGTTTATGTGACCCATTAAATCACTAGAGTTTTGTTAACCACAAATCAATATGAAGACTGGAACTCATCATGATTAGTTAAGAATTCTTAGAACCATCAACACCTCCTTCATTCCTTCTTACATAGATCTGTTACAATCATCATAGATTTGTTACATTTTTTTTCCTTTTTCAAGCCAATGGCTGAACATATGTAAAAATGACACAGAAGAAGATGGAGGAGGAGGAGGAGGAGTAGGTGGTAGTAGTAGTAGTAGTGGTGGAAGAGTGCACAATTGTTGATTGGTTGGAAAATGCTGGCTCATGCACGAGGCAATCTACACTATGATTGGTTGCTGTAGGTGTAAAGGGGGAGTTTCCCTTTTTTGCCACTTTTTTCTTCTGTGTGCTATGTATACTGTTTGATATATATAAAGCATTTGGCTTTGCTCGGGCATTTTCCCACGTCATAGTAGTTGTGCTTTTAAAGTTGTAGCGACGTTTCAGCAGAATCTCATCTGCCATCATCAGGCTTCTGTATGATGATGGCAGATGAGATTCTGCTGAAACGTCGCTACAACTTTAAAAGCACAACTACTATGATGTGGGAAAATACCCGAGCAAAGCCGAATGCCATACATGTAAGTACCCGCGAAAACTTAAGAAAACATATATATATATTTAAATATATATATATATATTTAATTTCTTGGGGTTTGACTGAAACCAAGATTCAAGTCCATTTCTGCTTTTCAGTTGACCTTTTCCAATAACCACATTCGGGGAAAAATTAGAGGCAAGAATCATAATACCCATGCTATGCTGAATTAAAAGGAAATGTTAAAGGCCATGAGAAGATACTAACTGAGAATTCCCAATGTATCTGGAGGTCATCAGATGGCAGAACCCTAGACTATGCTATATGTTTTGCAGTATCCCTATGATTTCAGGTAAGAACCTTTCCAAGCCCAGCTGTAGATTCAAGTAGAACTCAAGTAGGGAGCATTTTGTGTCAGCTATGAAGCTATGGGCTTTCCCAAGAGCAATAACAATAGCACTTGGAGACTTATATACCATTTCACAGTGGTTTACAGCTCTCTCTAAGTGGTTTACAGAGTCAGCACATTGTCCCCAACCATCTTTTTATCATTTTACCAACCAGGGAAGGATGGAAGACTGAGCTAAACTTGAGCCAGTGAGAATCGAACTGTTGGTAGTCAGCTGAATTAATCTGCAATACTGCATTGTAACCACTGTGCCACCACAGCTCTTGGTGATTGGATTTGCTTAGCTCTGAAGCTAGAAAGGAACCCTGCAGATGGTTCTCTTCTTTCTTGCTTTTTCAACCACAGCTGTGCCGCGCAAAGCAGCTGAGGTTGAAAAAGCAGGAAATAAAGGATAGCCAAGAGCCCAAGTGGGTAGATGGGCCAACAAATGATCAGAAGGTCATCACAGCGAACTGGTTTGATGTCAGCTGCTCTTCAGAGCTACCAGTTCTATAGAACCAGGCCGAACTGGTAGCATCCCACCCCTGCTGAAGTCAAACTTTCTGCAATCAAGTTTGAAGTGGTTAACATTGAGTTTGTATCTGTTGTGTGCTCTTGTATTGTTGCAGTTGAAGCTGAAGTAGTCCTTGACTTGTAGGGCACGGTAGCAGAATATTTTGTGTACTACACTTAACTCATGGTGGTAAGAATACTTTTAAAAAAGAAGACAAAATGACAAGACAGTAGAAAATGGAATTTGGTCACTAAAACCAACTGCATTTTGTGAAACCAGACAGGACTTTCTTCCAATTTAAGTAGCACTGTTAGCAGTATGTGACATTTCTAGTCCATACAGGGTGCTAGTAGTACATGATAGGTCAAGTCTGTCACCTTCATAAAAGCAATGAACATCTACCCTGGCACACAACACTGTTGAATCCCTCTGAGTATTACCAATGTCATACCAAATATTGTCAGATGTATCTATCTGCTTTTCATCTCTGTCATTCACAGGACTATCAAAAAAAAAAAAAAAAAAGCCTACCTACTTACTTTCCAAAAAAGATAGCTTCTCCTCTTTACTCTCCCTGGTACTACAAAGTATATAGAAGATCTTTTTAAAAAAATTCAGGAGAGTTAATTTGTCCTCCTGGCACTTGTAATTAAAATTACAAATCCTCCCGGGTGGAGTGAGGTGGGAAGAATACCGGTAAAATGAAGGTTATTGTTGTCTCTATTATTAATTAAATATTATCAGATGGTGCAATTTAAAAGAAAAGATCCGCCGCTAGGATTTGATGCTCCCTATTATCCTCATTAGGTAAATGGTAAAATAAAGATGAATGAATTAACAAGGAGATGAATTAATGATTAAGGCAGCCTGGCACACTTTAGATTAGATTCCATTAAGAGTGAGGGGTGAATGTCAGGGTGAAACTGTTGCATCCCATCTGTAATTCAAATACATGTTGAAATGAAAATGAAAATTAAGATTTAATTGAAATGGTTCAAGTCAGAGTGACTGCCAGTCAGTGCATGCATTACTGAGTTGAGTCCAAAGGTTTTTCTTGATATAGGAACAGCTACATACTGTATATATGTTTGTGCTACCTGGGTCCATATTAGGAGTTGATCAGGCCAGGACACTTCCAAATTGATTCATTGACTGATTTAAAGTTATGATCATGAATTAAAAGAAGAAAAAGAAATTATGTAAATTAGATAAAATGAATATCAGGGCATTTACAAATATTTCTATGAACTCCATGTAGGCATCAAGAAGGGTATCCAGCCAGTAAATGCTCAGCTCCATCCAGTCAACCCAGCTCTCCCCCAAATCATAAAAAGGGAGGAGATTTACAAATATATATGATAGCTGATAGAAAAATAAAACATCAGAATTAAAGAAAGGAGTTGGAACTGTGATTAAATTTTATCAAACACAACATCTTCTGATTACAATGGCTAAGGCACAAAATCTCATAACTTTTATAGCAATTAAAGCCTCATGTTCCATCAGAGGAGATGATTATTCAAAAAATTTCAAGTTGTGCAGAAATGGACAAATTAACCTTGGGATTAAAAGATAAAGACACTTCAATATATTACGACAGCTGGAACTGCTGCTACAAGTGGATAGACCAAAGATAGGTTTCACACTAAAAGGGAAAAAGAAGATATGATAGAATCATAGTAGTGATATACAGAGATATGTAAGGATTAATTGTGTATATGGCATAAAATAAGGATAAAAAGGAGGTCTCACAAACTGTTGAAGATGAAAATTTTTTTAATTGTTTTCTATCTTTTTCTTTCTATTCTTTTTTTTTCTTATTTCTTTTTTCTCTCTTGCATTTATGTATGCGTTGTTGGTCTATTTTAATTATAAAATCAATAATTTTTTTTTAAAGTCATTAAATAAAAAAGCAACCATTTTTTCTTTGCGGCTACTGTAAGCTTCTGATGATAATGCACTAGGCACTCAGTATGGAAGATGATGCAACCCTGAAGAACATGTGCAAACTCTGTATAGGTGAAGTGATGTTGTAATATTTCCCTGCTGTCACCTTTGAGGATAGTGCATTAAATCATCCAGAGAGGGTCCTTTTAAAGTGATATGCTTTACTATATGAGGCAGCAGAAAAGTATCCTCTCCTTGCCAAACTCTATTCTGCCTTAGCAACAAGACCAGCAAGCAGTGCTTTCGTTATAGTCCTTCATGCTGGACAAGTTAAGTGTAAGAGTTGCTTCTCACAATGTTACAAAAATTAGCTATTATCAAAACAATTTATAAGAAGCAATGCAGAGTTACTGCAAGAAAACAGACTGCCTTATTTTGCTGTTTCGTCTGCCCCCCCAATGTATTTGTGAATGTGTGTTCTTGTTGCACACAAAAAGACACACAGAGAGTAGTGTCCTCACTATAATTCTTATGATGTAACTGTAACATTCCTTCTAATCAATTCTCTCAACTAGAATTCCGGGATTCATTGAGAGAACCAATCGGGAAGTCTAACATCAAGGAAATGGATTGGTAGATTCTTCCAACTTTATTTCACCTTCCTCTTAATATCATCTGCCTTGATATAAGAAAAGAAGAGTCCTCCTGATCATAAAAGCAATAGAAGGACAGCTGTGTAAAATCTCTGGTTAGCCAAAGCCATTTGAAAACTTGTAATGCATTCATGGACATCCTCAGCAGTCTTCTCCACCGCCAAAGTTCAAGAGCATTATTGCTCTTTCTATCTGGCTTCTTCAAAGTCCAACTTTTGCTTCCGTAAAGTACCACAGAAATACTATGGCTTACATGATACTGATCTCTATAGGTGTAGATACATCTAAATGTCTTTTCTAAGGCCTTTATAGCTACTCTACCAAGAATGGCAACATCAACAACTAGCTATCCTGATGCTTTAATGTCAAATTCAATTCCATTGAGGGCCACATCAGGGTTGTATTTGATCTTGGGGGTATGGCCAGGATGGGTGTGGCCAGGAAGTGTGTGGCCAGCTCAACGTCATTTGCTGAGGCTCCGTTTTTGACCGCAACAAGTTCCTGCAGCCCTCTGCCAGCAAAAACAGAGCTCAGGAAGACCATGTGCAGCCCGCCTGGGCAAGGACTCCCAAGCTCCATTTTTGCCAGCTGAGGGTTGCAGAACCCGTTGCAGCCAAAAATGGAGCCAGGTTAGGCTGTGTGACTACCCCCCAGCTCCATTTTTGCTGACAGAGGCACCATGGGCCAGTCCATCACTGTTTCCAGGGTAGCCTCGTGGGCCAGATCTAAGTAACCCACAGGCTAGATCCGGCCTGTGGACCTTGAGTTTGACACCCCTGCTTTAATGCAACCGTGTCATAAATACCACTAGGACTCTGACCTCCGGTCTTCCTCAGGAATATGTTTTGAACCATTCGTCATAGAGCACTGCACTGTCAATCATTTTATGTTGAGTGGCCTTATTCTACACACTATAAATTGATGCCTTCCTTTGCCATTATCATTAAAGGGATCATCTGCTTCCAGTACTATCTAACATCAGTGCTGCACAATAAAGGTGCCTGCTTGTTTTAACTGGGCAATGGGATGATCTTCAAGCTTTATGGGACCTTTTGATACACTTTTGATGTATATCAGGATTATTTGCTTATCTCTAGCTTGAATGCCCCCATGCCATGATGAAGCAAAAAAGCGGGATTTGGCAGTGTGTTTTGGTGGGGATGAATTTCATCAAGGACTTTTGCTATTGCCAAGAAGCTCCTCCTGTTAATTCTCTGGCAGGTTAATCATTATGGGGGCTTTATGATGAAATATACTCTGGAACTCCACCAGGATCTGTCACAGATTCATCTACATATTTCTGTAATATTTCAGGAAGAAAATGGAAGTCATCTCAAACAATTCAATTTGCATTGAAGCCTGACCATCTTGAGCCATGAAATTTAAGAGGGACCTTTCCTTCCCCTTCTTCTGTAGAGTATAGGAGATATCATAGCCAGAGATATCATAGCAGAGACAGTCATCTGCAACTGATGTGCTCTGCTTGTCTTTTCCCCAGAATTCAAAGTGAACTTAATCTATGTAAAGTGTCAGCTAGTAAAATTCTGAGAGGCAAGACTGATGAATTGAAATCCCAAGAAACATTATTGTCTTCTATTTGTCAAGATAAAGATTTCTTGACTAGTAATATGGATGTTATTACTCACCACAAGCAGAAGAATAATATGAAGCTTAGAACTTAACTAAAACATCAGTGTGAAGACCACTGACACCAAGCAAATAGATGACAACCATTTGCCTCAGATCTTGGTTGATTCAAGGAACATTCTACAAACCTAAATGAACTACAAAGCCTACAGTTGAACTTATCAATCATTTATCACAAGGAAGAACAAGGGTGTGATTGCAGGATCCATTCTGATTGGGCACAGGACCAAAGTTTTAATCTTCTGAGCTTTTGGATCAGAGGTGGTATTCAGCAGGTTCTGACCAGTTCTGGAGAACTGGTAGTGGAAATTTTGAATAGTTTAGAGAACTGGCAAATACCACCTCTGACTGGCCTTGCCTCCATCTATTCTCTGCCTCCCAAGTCCCAGCTGATAGGCTGGGTCTTCTTTTGTTGCCCTACACAGGAGAACAGAGCTGCAAAGCAGGGTAGTGGGGTATGGAGGGAATGGAGAGTTTACAGTAACCTTCCCTCAGGAGTGGGGAGGGAATGGAGATTTTACAGTATCTTTTCCCTAACCACCAAGTCATGCCATGCCCACCAAGCCATGCCCACCGAACCGTAGTAAAATATTTTTAATCCCACCACTGTTTTGGATTCATGCTGAATCCCATCTTTAGGGAACTTCTCTCTAGCAGAGAGTATGCTTTGGGCTATCTATATACTCTTCTAAAGAGAGGTTCCCTGAAGATGGGCTCCAGCACGAATCCAAAAGCTCAGAAGACTTCATTTCTGGTCCTGGTGATCTACCCAGATTGGATCCTGAAACATTATCCTGGGACACATATGTCCCAAAGATGCTTTTTCAAGAGACAACTGAACTTTCTGGTTTCGCTTTGAAGATATTTCACTTTTTATCCAAGAAGCTTCTTCAGCTCTGACTTTAAGAAGCTTCTTGGATGAGAAGCAAAACGTCTTCAAAGAAAAAACAGAAAATCCAGTTGCCTCTTGAAAAAGCACTTTTGGGACAGCTATGACCTAGATGATTTCCATAGACAATAGGACACATATATTCACCTTCATTCGCAAGAGTGTAATTGTTAGGTGAGTCCATCCTGAGAAATACATAATGTTTCTTACCCATTTTTTCTATCAATATGTATATTGTTTCTCAGGTTTCCCTAATAAAGATGAAATGGAAGGACCTAAAAGGATCTTCAGATCTGCCAATCATAACCCTTCTTACTCACCTGTGTGGACACAAATCATTCTGCAAGACAAGACTTCCATGGTATTAAACATATTATTATTTTTTTTGGTATAAGGTAAAGGATCTCAGAGTTCAGGTGTTCTAGTCAATGCTTCCCACTGGAGGCAAAAGAAGGAATTTATTTTTCAGATGAATTCTTGGTGGCAATGTTGTTACAAACAATAGAGAGTTGCATTTGTCAATAATAGCACACACACCAGGCAGGAGGAACTGCTTTGCTCTTTAAAAAGGAAAGGAAATCTCTGGAAGATGGCTGCTAATTTGATCTAGAGGGTTTTAAACTAGAACACAAGGATTTGAGAGTTATAAGATCATTGATGAGTAATGAACTGACAAGCAGGCAATAGAGCGGCAAATTCTGAAACTATTAGTTTAACAAAGAAATAAAAGTAATATAGGCATAAAGCAAAAGGAAGACAGAATGCACAAAGTATGAGTAACAAGCAAGGTGAGCTAGATATTATGAGGCACAAAGGAAAAGATGATATAATTTGGATTACAAAAACATGGTGGGATGAATCCCATCAATGGAACATTGAGCTTGATTGGTAGACCTCATTTCAGAGATGAAGGCAACACAGGGGAGGAAATGGTATAGCACTGTATCTCATTAATGAATTTTTATTTGTACAGAGGTCTACTGAAATAATGGTAATAGGAGGGCCGAAAGCATGTAGGTTCAGATACTAGGCAAGCAAGCAGAAGGCACATATTGCAAGGAGTCTGCTACAGACCACAAACCAGTCAGAAGAAATAGATGAGGATTTATAAAAACATGTATTTGAGGCCTCAAGAATTATGAAGTGGTTGGGACAGCATATTTCAACTATGCAGTTATGTATTGGAAGACTAGTTCTGCCAAACTCAACATGTCATTTAAATTCTTCACTTATGTTGGTCATAAGTTTCTCTTTAAAAGATTGAGATGGATACTAGGGGAGATGTTAGCTTGGATTTGGTCTTTAATAAGAAGGAGGAATTAATTGAAGATATTACGTTTGTGGGAACTTTGGATGGAAGGGACCAGGGTATGGTCTTAATCCAACACTTTAACCACTATCTCCCATTGGGTCCTATGGTTTTTACTGACCCTTCTCTCTCACATCTAAGCACAGTGGAAATTGTATCATTAAAATAAAAATAGTCAATAGGTTGCAATCCATAGATCCTTGTATCATGTTAAATGAGTTCATCTCACACATGGTTGAGTAATTCTGGGAAAGGGGCCTGGAGACCTTGGCCTCTATCTGTTGTGCTAGAAGCAACACTTGAATCAGTAGGACCAGAACAAAAACCAAGTTACTGTAACTCCCTTATGTTTGCTTGATTATGTCAATTTAGTGGCAATTTTAGAGGGCTTTATACACATCTTCAAAGTTTGGGGAAGGGATATACACTGTAGAGTGTACAATAACAGCTGAGCAAAAATATTTAAAGCAGGGATGTCAAACTCAAGGCCCCTGTGCCAGATCCAGAAACAGTGAAGGACCAGCCCACAGTACCTCTGCCAGTGAAAACAGAGTTCAGGAGGGCTACCTGTGCCCCTCCTGAGTTCTGTTTTCATTGGCAGAGGGTTGCAGGAGGCCGTTGAAACTGAAAACGGAACTTGGGAGCCCACTTTTGCTGGCAGAACAGTGGGCCACCACAGGTGTCCCCAACACAAGTGACATTGAATTGGCCACGCTCACCCAAGCCCCCTGAGATCAAACACAACCCTGATGCAGCGCTCAATGAAATTGAGTTTGACACTCATGATCTAAAATCTTGTCTTGTTTTTGCTGCAAAAGATTAAAATATCTACTTCTCTAGAAAACATTCCATACTGCATTTTTCTTTCTACCCAAGATTCTTGCAATTAATTCTAGCATTCATTTTGATGTCTTAGCTGTTCAGGAGTTACAAATGCTGCTGGTGTCTTTATTTGTCATTGGTTTTATGCCATGAAAGAAGCACAAAGTGTCTATTGCTGTTTCTTTGACCGATCATATTCCACATACTGGTTAAATCACCAGAAAACCTCCTATTTTAGATGGGCAAAAAATTGTCTGGACATTTTAATGTATGTTCCTGAAACTGGCAAGAATGGATAAACTAAATAAAATCAGAATGCCAGGAAATTAACCTAGTTCATTCATTAAGTGGGAACCGTAGGTCTTTTGATAACAATGGCCAATATCTATTTATGATACAATTTAGCACTTCCTGAACTTGTTGTTTCCTCCTGAATTTGGTTTGTTTGCATCTTTTTCTTTCTTAGTTCCTAAGGCTTACTTGGAACAGAAAAGGAGTTCAGAGAAAGAGATGCCAAAGTCTGGTCCCTCATATTATTAACAAATAAATGAATTTCCATCACACTAGCAAACAGTACTTAATCTGGATTTTGCCTGGACTGAAGGAGAGACCCTTCCCAAAGCTTCCATTTAGTCTATAACATAGTCCTTTCAATAGTTCCAAGACCCATTTGCACTACTCTGATGACACAGATAAATCTTCAGGTGGTCTTCATGACTTCCTGTTGGAACTGTTAAAAGGACTGTGTTGTAGACTGGAGATAAATGATGTTACATCCCTCCACTCTGTTGAGGGGGAGCTGTTCAATTTTGACACAGGTGACCTCTTTGACCCCTCTTTCAAACCAGTGGTCCTCTCTGTCCAAAATGTGAAGTTTGCTGTCTTCAAAAAAGTGGCCTTTGTTTTTTAAATTGACATAATCTATCTTTAGTCTACAACACAGTCCTTTCAACAGTTCCAATAACTACATTTAGCGAGTAGTTAAAGTTCCAAAAACTACTTTTCCAATAACTACTTTTCCAGTTCCAATAATTACTTTTAGCGAGTAGTTAAGGCCACCTGGAGGTTTAACCTTAAAGAATGCAAATAACCAGCTATCTGCAAGGAGTATAAATCCTTCCATTCCCCATCATCCAGTCAGAGCTTGAAAGCTTCCAGTGATGAAGCACCCACAACTTCTGAAGGCAACTTCTGTTCCATTAGTTGATTGTTCTCACTGTCAGAAAATTTCTCCTTATTTCTAGGCTGAATCTTTCCTTCATCAGTTTCCATTCATTATTCCTTGTCTAACCTTCAGGTGCCTTAGAAAATAGCTTGATCCCTTCCTCTCTGTGGCAACCCCTCAAATATTGGAAGACTGCTATCATGTCTCCCCTGGTCCTTCTCTTCACTAGACTAGTCATGCCCAGTTCCTGTTGCCATTCATCACATGTCTCCAGTCCCCTAATCATCCTGGTTGCTCTTTTCTGCACTCTTTCTAGAGTTTCAACATCTTTTTTATAGAGTGGTGACCAAAACTGGATGCAGTACTCTAAGTGTGGTCTTACTAAGGCTTTATAGAGTGGTATTAGTACCTTACTTGATCTTGATTGTATCCCTCTATTAATGCAATTTACGATTGCATTGGCTTTTTTGGCTGCCACCGCACATTGCTGGTTCATATTTAGCTGGCTGTTCACTAAGACTTCAAGATCCTTCTCACAATTATTGCTATTAAGGCTAGTTTCACCCAATCTATATGTGTACTTTTGGTTTTTCTTGCCTAAGTGTTAAGACTTTACTTTTCTCTACATTGAATTTCACTTGGTTAGATAGGGCCCATCTGGATCTTGAGCCTAATTCCTAGGGTGTTAGAACAATTCACCAGTGGAAAGACTTGTCTCCAGAAACTGCAGGTGCTCCAACATCAGAGGTCCTTAAGAAGATACTGGGCAACCGTTTGTCTGGGATATTATAAGGTCTCCTGTCTGAGCAGGGGCTGGACTAGAAGACCCCCAAGGTTCCTTCAAGAAGCTGAAGAAGCTTATTGGATGAGAAGTGAAAACACTGCTAGAGAGAGGTTTCCCTGAAGATGGGCTCCAGCATGAATCCAATCGCTCAGAAGACTACACCTCTAGTCCTGGTGACCTACCCAGATTGAATCTTGCAACATTAGCCTGTGATACATATGTCCCAAAGATGCTTTTTCAAGAGGCAACTGAACTTTCTGGTTTTTCTTTGAAGATATTTCACTTTTCACCCCAAAAGCTTCTTCAGCTCTGAGCTGAAGAAACTTCTTGGATGAGAAGCAAAACATCTTCAAAGAAAAACCAGTTGCCAAAGAAAGTCCAGTTGCCTCTTGGAAAAGCATATTTGGGACAACCATGACGTGGATGACTGAGAATCTCCGTAGACAAAGGAATGGTATATACAAAGGAGGTGATGCCAGATGGAGATGCATGAAGAGTGCTGATCCATAGAGTGGCTGAGGGCCAGACACAACATTGTCATTCACAACTGAGTGACAATGACAATAATATAGGAGTAAAAGGAAGGATCAACTCCCTAGAGAAAATAGATGAATATCTAAACAAAGAAAATTTACCGAGGCTTAGCAAGGTACAGAGGCAGATTACAAATAGAATATAACAGGTGTGTCAAACTTAAAGCCCAGGCCCCCAATCCGGCCCACAGGATACTTAGATCTGGCCCTTGGGGCCACCCTGGAAACAGCAAAGGCTCAACCCGCACTGCCTCTGCCAGCAAAAATGGAGCTTGTGAGGGCCACGTGCGGTCCTCCTGAGTTCCTTTTTCACTGACAGAGGATTGCAGGAGGCCATTGCAGCCAAAAACGGAGCTCAGGAGCCTCTTTTCTCTGGCAGAGAGTTCAGACCACCACAGGCACTCCCCCAACATGAGTGACATCATGCTGGCCTCACCCTTCCTGGCCACGCCTCCCCATCCCCCCCACAAGGTAAAATACAAACTTGATGCAGCCCTCAATGAAATCAAGTTTGACACCCCTGGAGTATAACAATAAGGGAAGTTTCTGAAACTATAAAAATAATTAAACTAGGAAAGCTGCCTGGATCAGATTGATTATCATGAACTTATTATAAATATTTTGAGGATGAGCATTTCCAAACTTTACAAATCATGATGAACTCTCTTCTATAGGGAGGAAAGATACCAGATAATTGGAAAGAGATCAATATAGCAATAATACCTAAAGTGGGACACAAATGGACTTTAACAAGAAACTATAAGCCAATATCATTATTGAATAATGACCATGAATTATGATTCTAGCTGGTAAACTGAAAATAATTTTACAAGAATTTATTCATGAGGATTAATGTAGATTTTTACCTACAGTATAACACAGTTAAGGGACAAAGTTAGAAATGTGTTGAACATTTTGGAATGTTTAAAGCAACATAATGAAAAACAAGCTGTACTGATTTTCTCAGAGAAGGCCTTTGACAAGTTGAACTGAGCTTTCTTATTCAAGGTTTTGGAAGAGAGAATTTTATAAAGTAGACAAAATTGCTTTACACTTTACAGAAAGCACAAATACTTGTTAATGGGGCTCTTAACACAACCTTACAAGGTACAAAAAGAAAAAAGGCAGGGATACCCACTGTTTTTTGTTTATTTTACTTCTTGAAATACTGAATTGAGATATAAGATAAGAGGAGAGGACTGCGGGAGTAAAGATTTTAAAAGAAACTTATAAATTAAGAGGTTCTGCAGATTGCTTGTTTTTTTTGTTCCGGAAGCTCCTTTAAAGGGGAATTGAAATATCAATGGGCGTATTATTAAAAAATTAATTTGAGATTAATCAACAGAAAATATGAAAATAGATCAAACAAAAATAATGAATAAAAAGAATTTTAAGATTGAGAACAGGGTAAAATATCTGGGTATCACTATAACAAATATGAATTGTATGTTATTTCAAAATAACTACACTGAATGAAGTTAAAAAGATATGTTAAGATGGGAGAAACTATAACTGTCAATTTCTGTGATAAAAAAGAATGTCTTGTCTAGAATGATGCTTTTGTTCCAGACAATACCTGTTTTGACAACTGATGCACCATTTAAACAATGGCAGAAGGATATATCTAAATTTGTGAAGCAGGGGAAAAAACACAAGTTAAATATAAGGTGTTACAAGATGCTAAAGAAAGAGAATTGGGTTTTCCTAATTTAAAATTCTATTTTTCAGACTGCTGCTTGGATTGGATGAAAGAATGGATCTTGCTGAGAAATAGAAGAATATGACGTGAGATTTGGTCAGTTGGATACTTCTGGGATGATAAAATCAAGGTCAATGTAGATTTTAAAAATCATTACGTTAGACATGCCATATTGAGAATATGAAATAGATGCAAGCCCAAGTTATGTCCCAAAACACCTTTGTGGCTCTCAACAGAAGAAACATTTTATAGATGGGAAATAGCAGGCAAACACCAACGATTAACTTACTGTAAGATATTAGAATTTTGATAAACGGAATTTAAATAAAACCAAAGGAAATACCAGTGGCAAAAGAATATAGTTGTTAATGGTTCTCTTATTTACAATTATTAGGAAGATTTTAAGTAGAGTAAAGATATGTAATTGCTAAAATGTATACACTTTTGCTGAAATTTGAAACAGAAAAAAGCACAAGTAACAAAATGCATGAAAAAGTGAGCTAAAGTTTGTGGTTACAATATATAGATGGGACATTGGGAAAATATGTGGCTGATAGAAATGAAATTTATACTATTTTATTACCTTAAAAGGCAATTTTATAAAATGATGTACCATTGGTATTTGTCACCAGAGAAATCTAACCGGTGAATCTCTGGACAGTAAGCAAATATATATCTATAATACATAATCCTGATCAGTTTGAAAAAAAAAACCAAAGCTGAAATCCCAACACAAAGTCTCCTTGCCAATGGGTCACACTTATAAACACACATACATACCAGAGCTCCAGTATTAATTTTAATCCAGTTATTAAGTGGAAAACACAGTCATTATAACCTTATAAAAGGCCATTAAAAGTTGCTGCCTTCCACATTGTTAGGGAACCTGTTCCATAAGACAGTCTCTGTGACAGAAATCCAGAAAATGTCAATAACTCAAGATAGAGACCATGACGATGGCCAAAGTCCCACCTGTATTTTTAGGCACAGGCCAATTCACATAGTCCCTCCTCACATTTTTTCACACACCCACACCACTTCCCTTGCAGGTATTCCTGATCCATTCTATCACTACTAGAATACTATGGACTGACGTATATCATTAGCATTTGTATCCTTTGAATACTTGACCCATCTCAACTGATCCTCATTTTCACTGGGTAAAAGCTATTTATAGCCTCAGCTATTGGTTGATTCATTGCTAGTTCAATAATTGTGGCGAGTAGGGGGTGCAGTATGTGGAATTTGTGTTCTATTTCTTGTGCAGAACAGATTTAGTGTTCCCAGGTTACTTAAAAAAAAAACTAGCAGAAAAATAGTTGAGGGTTTGCTACAATTCTCCTGCTTCCTGCATGTATTGGCAAGAAGCCATAATTGGTTTATCAGTAGCAAGAAGGCAACACTACACCTTGGTTGTGGTATTATCTGCCCTTGCAATTCTTTTCTTTTCCTTTCTTTTAAATGAAAAGATGTTCCCTCTCTTGCTCACACACAATTCCATACTGATTTTTTTGTTTGAAAAGTGTTGGGAGTACATCAAATGGCTATCTTGAAAAGGGTGTGATTTACAGTAGTTATGAAGGCAGAGTCATGGGAAGGGTAGCCAAGTACAGAAAATTCATTTATCAAACAACAAATGGATCGTGCTATTTTCACCAATCCTTCCAGATTGCTCAGATAATCCATACTACTGTAATTTAGCTTTACTTCTTTTTCTGACTATGTGATCACAGGGTGATAGCCATCCTCAAAAGACAAATAAAGGTGAAGCTGAAGTTGAATGTTTCCCTAGATTCCAACTACTCACTTTTCATCATTCTTAATCCCAATGGGAATGTTGCATGTGTAGATACTACCAGTGGTGGGATTCATTTTTTTTTACTACCAGTTCTGTGGGTGTGGCTTGGTGGGCGTGGCAGGGGAAGGATATTGTACTATCTCCAGTCAGAGGTGGTATTTGCTGGTTCTCTGAACTACTCAAAATTTCCACTACCAGTTCTCCAGAACTGGTCAGAACCTGCTGAATACCACCTCTGGATATTACAGTATCATACCTGGCAACATTTGACAAGCATCACAAATAAGCATTAGCAAATAGCAAAGCAACATTTGAGAAACATTAATTTTGGACAAACATTAGAAACATTTTCAAGTCTTATGTCTCCAAGTGTTTAATGTTAACTGGAAAGGAAATAAGCCTCTTTCCACTTCCTTATCTCTTCTCCAATCCTTATTCCATTCTCCTCCTTTAGTCACGTTGCTGCTGAAGAAATTTGAAGAGAACAGAAAAATAGCTCCCTTCATCCAGAATGCTAGATATGTGTCAAATACAAGGAACCCAATCTCTGACTAAAACCAAAAGGGATGTTTTTTTAAAAAAATCTAGCATGATTCTTATAGAGTGGTCTTTAACAAGATTTGTGGAAAATTCAAGATGAATTGCTGGAAGTCATCTTGAGAATACAAGACTTCCAGCAACAGAAGTACATTTTGTTTAGAACCAATATATTCCCACGTATCAGAGACTTTGTAAAACTTTCTTTCTTGCATTTCTCCAATAATCCAGTGAGGAGGCACTGTAAGTTTGCAATTGGCTGTTTACATAAGGCCTTCTGAATCTATCTGTATAAGGACCAACCATTAGTTTCTCCAATGTTGCCATCCTGTTTCAGTAATGCTGGGAAACTAATCCCCAGCAGTTTTTCCAACTGGTGCACAGCCATGGCAGTTTGTCAGGATTCAGAAAACAGACAAGGAGAAATTAGCAGCCATCATCCCTGGGTAGCTTCCAGAGTAGCTAGGAAAATAAAGTCTTTTGGTGTTCAGAGATTAGAGTTGTAAGTCTATCAGAGTCCTTGTGACATTGTGGAATAGGTGTGTTCCAAATTGGATTTTGAAGAGGTGGATATTTTCCAAGCTATGAAATATAATATTTATGTTTCTTTTCTGAATCCAGCTTAAAATAGAGATAGGGGAAAAATTGTTCACCACCCATTTTGTACAAAAACATATATACTGTAATGATACATTTTAAAACAAAAAAATAACTATTCTTCAAAATTTGTTCTTTCCTGAATGAGTTCTCCAAATTAAAAAAAGGTGGGGAGAAGGAAATATTTTTTAAAAAAATCTGCCCTCACTTGCATATATTTATGAAAAATATGTATTATATCTGGGTAAATAACTTTCAAATTTTTACATTAGGCAAGACCGCAATCATTATGTTTTGGAAACTATGCACAAAAATACAAGTTTTACTTTAAAAAAAATTCAAGTGCAGCAAAGTGACACATTTTCAAACTTAAGAGGAACAAAAGCTGATAAATTTACCTATTCCTAGTACTGAGCTTGACTGGGTGTGACTGTGTAATAAAAAGATATGCCTTGAAGTATTTACATCCTATTTTGAGACTTGAACAGTGGCATGTGTTAATTAAGGATTGTTTTATTTAGCTTGCTAAAAACATCAGAGGGAAGAGTAGATCTGGACTTTGAGAAAAGGCTTGCTAATACCCTTTTTTCAAAAAAAAAATAATAAACTTTAAAAAATATTGATTTAATGGTTAGTCATTTTCCTCAATAGAATATGCATTCCTCTTTTTTAAAAAAATAGCAAAAGCTATACCATTTAATTTGATATCTAAAGGAAAAGGACTTGAGTATAATCCAAACCAGATATTTTGCATCTCCCTTTGCACAAGGGTACCATTTATCAGCTCAAGGATGTGTGAGAGAAAGAGAAGGAGAGAGAGAGAGAGGGAGAGAGAAAAAAGAGAGAGAAATTTGGCCTCCTTGATAACAAAATCAAAGCCTCACCTTTTAAAAATATATGGTATGCATGCAATGCCCATTTTAATTGTATAGCCATGGCCATGGCCACCATCTTGATTTTTAACCATCACCAGCTAATGAAGCATTTTCTTTGCTTGTCCTTTGCTAATTGATTGGTCACTACTAGCCCTCTGAAAGTCAAATGGAATACTCTGTACTGCAAAAGCCATCTTAGCCTGCCATGCAAAGGTGGTCAAAAAGGTCAAATTGCCTCACTGAGGCAACTCATGTTGTTCCAGTGGTATCCTCCAGCTCTTCATATATCCGAAAGAGACTTCTGTTTCCTTACAGCAGCCTTTTCAAGTATAAGAATGGTCAGAGAAAGCCATCTGGGCAATGTAAAGTATATGCCAGACCCAAGAACTGAGAACAACACAAGGTATTAATTCTGAGTATTTTCCTTTATTGTTCTTTACCTATAGACAGAATCTTGCCAGACTAAAACAACTTTCTGCGTAAGTGTAAATATTTGCTGGGAACTGCTAGGAAAGAGCTGCTTTAATCCTTTTTCTGCCAACCAAACATTCTATGCTCTGCTAAATATTTGTCCTCTGAAATGAAGCCCCCCCTCCCTCCCAGGAATCCAGACTACATTCTACCACAGAATAACAAAATTACATGACAGGTTTCTGTCACTCTTGAAAAGTGAACTTTTGTTGCTTTAGAAAGCAAATTCAAAGAACTGTTGAAACAAAACCCCTTCTTAAAGCTTTGCCCAACACTGGTTTCATTTTTTAGATTTTAATCTTTTTATTAATTTATCTAATTTATATAGCCAATCACATTCAAGTGATTCTGGGTGGCATACAACAAGACCTAAACAGTAAATATCAAAAATCATCATCAATTGTAAACCTTAAAACCTTAAAACCTATAAAAACAGCTAAAACAAAATTCATAAACAAAGGGGCATTAAAAGTAATGGAGCCACCTCACCTGTTCATTTGTCCTCTGCTTACTATTTTCCTCTTGAACATTTTCTAACCAATTTTTTTACCTACTTGACTTGGCTGATCAATTTTTCTGGACCCTTCTGCTCCCTCCCTAAGTGTCTTCTCTTTCTGAGCTATGACTTCAGAAACTACATTATAAATATTCCAGCTGCTCCTACAGGCAGTATCCAGTTCCAGCAAGAACCCCGCTACTGAAGGATTTACAGCTTGGCTTTAAGAGTGGCGTCAGGATGCAACTTGGCACACATGGTCTCACCACAAGAGCCCCATCTTTGAGATCATAAATCAATCCAGTTATTTTTTTAAAAAAGATCATGGCAAAGCATGGAATTATATCACTCTCTGACACTTCCTTCATCTCAACACATACCTGAATTTCAAAGTCATTGCCGCAAAGGATTAACAGTCACTGAAATTTGATGCAGATATCTTTAATAGCATTTATACAGTTTCTTATTTTTCTGGAGACAGGCCAGGGGAATGGGGGTAGGAGGGAGTTCAAAACATAATCTAAACACCTGTGAGAAAAAGAAATGAAAACTTATAGATCCTAATCCAATTCAGAGAAAATCATGTTTCTCTCTAAAAGGAGCAGGACTGATCCTTAATTATAGAAAATCAAGGTGGATATTTTACTTTTAGCATTTTTAAACATCTGCAAGCATCATGGTCAGACATATAGAAATATCTTGTACTAAGTTAATTTATAGTATATCCTCTCCCTATTTTGGAAGAGTTAGGGCAAAGTAACTCACCATATCCCAGAATAAATTCATCACAAACCTATAAGGCCAGATGGTGGCACAGTGGTTAGAGTGCAGTACTGCAGGCTACTTCTGCTGACTGAGAATTTCCAGCAGTTTGGCAGTTCAAGTCCCACCGGATCAAGGTTGACTCAGCCTTCCATCCTTCTGAGATCAGTAAAATGAGGACCCAGATTGTTGGGGGCAATATGGTGACTCTGTAAACTTAGTGAGGGTTGTAAAAGCACTGTGAAGTGGTATATAAGTCTAAGTGATATTGCTATAAGCATACCTTTGTGAAATAGGAATGAGTGAGTTGACCGACTCTCACTCCCCATAACATGAGCTGCCCAACAGTTACTTTTCCTTTGTCTTAACCATAGTTTAGTATGGCAGCTGATGGAAACTGATTCCATCAGGTTATGCTTTCAAAAATACACTGACAAACCTCACATATCTCAGTGAATTCATGGCAGGGAACAAAGATTGTCTAATTTTCTTTCCTGCTCCATTTCACATAATGCAAGACGTTCTAAGAAAAATATATTTTCTTCTTTTTTGTTTTTACAGGTTTCCAGTATATTGTTACTCCTTTGCAGCAATTCCTGGATTCATCACGTACATATAGTTCATCATTTATACTTCCTTTTCTTGAGATCAACAAAATAGTCATATTGGAGTAACTAAGTAATGTCGGGAACATATCTCACTCAGTACAGGTAATCCTTGATATACGACCAGTTTTTAAGCAACTGTTTGAAGTTACAGCTCTGAAAAAATTGGTTTACAACTGGTCCTTCCACTTATAACTGAGGCAGCATCATTTGCACATGATCAAAATTCAAGCAATCGGCAATTGGCAAAAAGTAGAGTAGAGTAGAGTAGAGTAGAGTAGAATAGAATAGAATAGAATAGAATAGAATAGAATAGAATAGAATAGAATAGAGCTAGAAGGGACCTTGGAGGTCTTCTAGTCCACCCCACTGCTCAGGCCTATACCATTACAGATAAGTGACTGTCGAGACTCTTCTGAAAACATTCAGTGATGGAGCCCCCATGATTTCTGAAGGCAAGCTTTTCCATTGGTGAATTTTTCTCACTGATAGAAAGTTTCTCCTTAATTCTGGATTGCTTCTCTCTTCTCAGTTGGCAATTGGCATGTATTTGTGACAGTTGCAGCTATCAGGGTTCCAAGTAATAGACTCATATCAAGCAAAATCCTGAGGAAGGCAAATTGGATGTATCATATTGGCATAGACCTGGTGAAAAACCAACTCTAGAGGCTCCCACGGTTTTCACCTAATTAAAATTAAAAGTTTGTTACTTTTTCAAAACAATCAGTCACATGGTCCAATCATAGTGCTGTCTGGTTGCTGGGTGACATCATTGCACCTTCTTCAAATCAGACGTGAGAATGTCCTTGGTTCCCAAGAGAAAATGTTTTGCTTTGGCTACAACATCCCAGCTATCTCAAATCCTCTCTCCTTATCCCTCATCTCCAGTGTGGCAACTGTCTTGAAGCTGTCAAGGTGGCTTCAGTCAGGTCAGCTTCATGGTTGGCAGCAGCATTCCAAGGTCATGCAATCACAGTTTGTGACCTTCTCATTCAGCTTCCAATAAGCAAAGTCAATGGAGGAAGTCAGATTTGCTTAACAACTCCTTTAACAACTGCAGTGATTTGCTTAACAACTGGGGCAAAAAAGGTATCATTAAAAATAGGATGCAACTCACTTAACAACCTCCTTGCCTAGCAACAGTTGCGGTCATAAATTAAGGACTATCAGTATGTGAAGTCTAATTAGAAAAAACAAAACAGTGAAACACCCAATTTCATCCTCATAGAATCCCCACCTATCCCTGCTGCTGTTTTGGACTGAAAAGGAAAAAAATCAAACTAAATGGATATTCTGAGCAATACTAAATTATCTCACACTATTACTCTGTTTTATCAACAAATCTTTATTTTCAGAATAAGCATATCTAATGCTTTCCTATCTGTTCTTTGCTATAAGCTACTCTTCTACATAATGTGCATACTTTCATCAGGATATAGCCACTGATTTTATGTGACCAGTATAGATACTTTTATGGAATTATCTGTTTCCAGGTTTTAAAAAATAACAATCCTGGAAGAATGCAATAGGAAATCACTGAGTATTGCTGTTACTAGGTGTTGAGATTGACTTGAGGGATAGTTTATTGTTTATCTTCTGGAAATATTCCAGAAGTGGATTTTGTTAGCCCTACATTTAATGGAAAAGCTGTATATTCTTATTTCTCCATAGACTGTGATACAGTTATTGTTGTTATTTTGCTATCGTATCGCTACATACAAAAGAAGGAGTAAGATTTAAAACTATAGATAAACCTTCAACAGGGTGCTGTGCAATTCATGAGAACAAAATAATGCCATATTGAAAAGTTCTCCTCTACTTTTATTTTTTTACCAAAAAAATCAATTCTCATTCTGTTTGATGAAAAAGAACTCACATTTGAAATTGATTTCAAAGGAAAAGAGAATTCTGGTTAAATTCTCATGGGAGAACATGAGGTTCTTGCACTTTTTATTGTAGCAATGCTTTCCTTTTCATTGTATAACCATCTTTCCCACTCTGTAACCTCCATTGCTTCTCCCATCTGAAAGGAATTCTTTCTCCAATTCAGGAAAAGTGGACAGCTAGAAAGCCCAGAGTTCTGAACTGTTCTGGTTTGTGGATCTGAAAACACTATGACTATTATTAAGTGTTGTACCTTATGATTTTTGACTCTTGGCGAATGTATCTTTTCTTTTATGTATACTGAGAGCATTTGCACCAAGACAGAGTCCAATCACACTTGGCCAATAAAGAATTCTATTCTATTCCACAAGTGGACTCCCACCCTTTGCCTGGATATATTAGCAAGATCTGAAGAACCCTTCCACTTATTTGGATTTGGCTGGTCTAGAGAAAAGAAGGACTAGGGGTGACATGATAGCAGTATTCCAGTATTTGAGAGGCTGCCACAAAGAAGAAAATAATAAAAAAAAATATTTTCCAAAGCATCAGGAGGCAGGACAAGAAACAATTGATGGAAACTAATTAAGGAGAGAAGCAACTTGGAATTGAGGAGAAACTTCTTAATGGTGAGTAAAATTAACTGGTGAAGCAGCTTGCTTCAGACATTGTAGGTGCTTCATCACTGGAGGTTTTTAAGAAGAAACTAGACAGTCACTTGTCTGAAATGGTACAGGATCTCCTGCCTGAGTAGTGGGCTGGACTAGAAGACCTCCAAGATCCCTTCCAGCTCTGTTCTGATTCTGATTTTTTGTCAAGGAAAATCAAAGAAAATAGAATCACTATTTCCTCCTTTTGTCCAGGGAAAGAGGGAATCTCCATTTGAAGAGCCAAAAGAAATGGGAGGGAACAATTGAAAATTTTCATATCAGAGAAAGTGTGGTGGAAATTTGGAGAGAAATTCTAATGAACTTTTCAAGGATTAAAGAGTCCTATTGGTGGAATGCTTAAAGTGCAGTATTGCAGATAAACTCTGCCCCAGCTTGGAGTTTGATCCCGATAGGTTAATTCAGCTTTCCATTCTTCCCAGGTTGGTAAAATGCAGACCCAGATTTTTGGGGTGAATATGCAAATGTTTCTATATTGTAAACTGCCCAGAGAGTGCTGTAAAGTGCTAAGGAGCAGTATATAAGCCTAAATGCTATCGCTATCCTGACAATAAAGTAGAAAAAATAAACATTCTAAGAAACTGAAAGGTAGATTTTGTCGCAGCTTTATAACAAAGGACAGCTTATGCCAAAACCAAACGCCTCCTTTCTCAAAAACCCTTCCAATGAGAATAGAATAGAATAGAACAGAATAACAGAGTTGGAAGGGACCTTGGAGGTCTTCTAGTCCAACCCCCTGCTTAGGCAGGAAACCCTACACCACCAATGGTTATCCAATCTCTTCTTTAAAACTTCCAGTGTTGGAATATTCACAACTTCTCGAGGCAAGTTGGTCCATTGATTAATTGTTCTAACTGTCAGGAAATTTCTCCTTAGTTCTAAGTTGCTTCTCTCCTTGATTAGTTTCCACCCATTGCTTCTTCTCTAGTTCTTTGCACTTTGCTCTTACAGTTGACTGTAATTTTCTTTTAATAAGTTGGTTGTTAGAGGTAAATCATTCTGAGTCATTTGGATCAGGCAGCCTTTACATTAATTGGTTAACTGAATAAGAAATCCCTGGAGCAGACTGGCTAATGAATGATGATTTGCAGCAGGCGGAAGTGGACTGTGAATAAAAAAGCAAACTCAATTTTTCCCATCACTTTAATAAACTGTCCTGGGATGTCCCCTTCTGGCAAAGGTACACCTCCAGTTTCCCCGTCACAACCAGGTAAGCTGTGGTGCTGCATTTCTCCTGAGGCAGAGTCCTTATGTTTTGGGGCAGCAAATCTCAGAACTTCCAAGCAGCATTCTTAGAGTTGCAGCCCCAACATAGTTGGTGGGCAACAGGCCGGGAAAAGCTGAGCTAGGTTTTCTTCACAAAGAGACTCTTTTCATGAGAACCAGCATCTCGACATAGCAAAAATAACAAAGGTTCTTGTAGCATCTTAAAAGCTGGCAAATTGATTGTGGCATAAGCTCTCTTTAGGGGCTTTATTTGCACTCGGCACAATTTGTTGTCCTGAAAGGACAAGTGGCAGAATCCCAGAGGGGACTCTTGATTCTCAGCAATGGCACTTTTAACTGAACACCGCAAGCCGACAAACTCCTGAGCCTTACAATGCACACAAGGGTGGAATGGTTGCAAGTGTGACAGAGAGAAAAAGAACTTGTGGTCAACTCTCTCATGCATGCATGTGCGTGCGTGTGTGCATGCATGCACACACGCACACACACATACATATGAACAGAAGGAGAGGGAAGGAGGGAGAACCATCAATAGACCTGTATGAGTATTTGACACTTTGGATTGATTTGAACTAAATTTCAATACTTTTCGCCTGTGTGCTCGTGCATTTGAATGATCCAGATCAATCCAAATTGAACAAGACCCTATTCAGAACGCCAGTCCAAATTGATTTGGATCCAAATTGCCAACACTCCTAAAAGCCAACCTTTAACTGAAGTGTTTTTTTGTTTTTTTTAAATTACAATATAGAGTTCCATATTTGGTTAAAAATGAGAGTGGTGAAACATTAGAAAGGTATGTAATGGGCAGAGATCTTCCATCATTGGAAGGCATCTCTCTTCCTCTCCACAATATTGTCAAAGGTAATAAACACTTTTACTCCTGACCATCCCTCTTTCTCCTGCCCTCCCCTCAGTGCTTTTTCCTTTTATTGAATAATTCAGCTTCTGCACAGGCTCAGCTGACCTTTGCTTGATAAAGTCATATTTCCGAGCATTTGCTTGCATTTGGTATTTTTAATCAGGTTCAAGTCCGCTGGCTACACATCAGAGCCGAGAATAATGATGCTACAGATATGTATTTTAGCCAAATGATGTTCTCTCTGCCACACACACATCCCCCAAATCACTGAGTTGTTAACTAAAGTGTAGGAGAATTTATGATGCTAAATAAAACCAGGGAGGGAAGGGGGAAAAAAGATGTTTTAATAAGATGAAAATCCAAATGTTAAAATAATGAGCCATCTGTATGGGTGGCCCTCTCTTGAGATATGCCAAGAGCTTTACCATCTGTGAAACATTTACCAGCTGTTTCCTTCTTTTCTCTCTCTCTTTCTCTCTGTCGTTGTAAGAACATAAGAAATCCTCATGCAACTGACATATCCTAGGAATGGAAACAGGTTTGTTTGGCTTCAAGATGCTGTATCAAAGCTATATACTTGGAAATCTTTAGAGGGGGATTGAGAAGGTTACAATTCCCCACATTTGAAATCTCCATCTACCTGAAGTTTGGATAAATTGCTCTGGACAGGAAGTCTGTTTCCACATTAGCACACCTCCACGAACTATACTTAGCACCGTGTCTGCTAATGGATTTTTGTTTCATTGCTATATTCACCCAAAAGCTGGTACGAGCTGTGTTTGTGTGTGTGTGTGTGCGCGTGCGTGTGCCTGCCTGCCTCAGTGCCTGCTCACCCTCCTAATGGAGCTGCTTCTTTCTATTTTTAGGATACGTTTAATTCTTTTTTTAAAAAAAAATGGTGCCAGACATGCTTGCACACCCCTTTAGCTCAGAGTACGTGCAAAATAGGAGAGGAACAACAATTCCTTGTTGCAAAGGGATCTGTGTTAGTGCAGGCAAATGTGATTTTCAACTGTACAGGAAATAGTGCACTGTACTTACATGTCATGATCAATTAATGTCAATTATTTCTGTGCAAGAAGACAGGAATATCCATATTCCACAGTGAGGTTTCTGAAGAAGTATATGAATTATGTTCAAAGGGTTTGCTTTCCAAAGAGATAACCAAAACACTGGTGTTTTGTTTTTTTAAACTCTGTTGCAGGAAATCCTGGGATTCTTCAGGAATATCCCAACCAATCTTCCACCTTCTTCCAGTTTAGTGAAGGATCATACTGGATGAGGTAGCACTCTCCTGAAATTGGAAGTTCTCCTGGATTTACAACTACTGCTAGTTACATATTGCATAGATGCAGTAGGTATTGTGGCCAAGGGAGACTCTACTGAACTGCAGTAGTAACTCTTATCACTGCTCCATGGACCCCATCATGTGCTATACATGGAGCTGCCTTTGAAGTTCATTTGGAAGTTGCAACTGTCACAAAATGCAACCACCAGCAGGCAACCAAAGTATGAATCACTATCCATGTAACACTAGTGGTTTTGGTGCTGCGTTGTTTGCAAATAGTTCAATGGATGTAGGCTTCCAGTGAAATTCTGAGTGCTGTTTTTAACCTTTCAAAATCTACTTTGCTAGACACCAAGGTATCTTCAGGACTGCCTTCTCCGAGTAGCCTATCTGTATATTTGGGGAAGATTAGGGAATCTCACCCAATGACCTGAGGTGAGAGATACAGAATATCTCTCTTTGAATATTTTTTTCTCCAATAGTTCCCTCCCGCTCCATCTATGAAAAAGTATGGCAGTATTTAAAGTAAAACAAATGTAATTATTCTTTGTCAGATGCATCAATCTTCCATATGTCAGAAGATGTAACTTGCTTAGATGGCTCTTAACGTACAGAGCTGAAGGCAAATCTATAAATAGCAAAAACAATCATAACTCAATGGATCCTTCATAAATACAGGTAATATATTTTTGGACCTAGTGAGATGCCCTGAACTGAATATTCCAGAAGCAAAGGATGAGGTTGCCCCACATTTTGGCTTCAGGCTGCCTTTAGTTAATGTCAGGTGTATTTGTGATAAGATGTTGATGCTCCATGACTTGATCTGACTTACATAACTTATACCTGGCTACGTAGAGATAGGATTGTAGTTCTATCTGAGATTTGCCCATTTGGATTTCAGATAATTCAGCAGCCCCAGCTCCAGGGGAGGTGAGGTGGAAGAGATGATGTTCCTGCAAAAGACCTTGACGGTGACCAGGTACACTGTTGTACATGAAACCGGATGCAAGTGTCTGTAACTGAGATTGGGGTAGGGAGATAAGTTAGGGATACTGCTGATACACTGCCCAACCTACTACCAGAAAATTCCTACTCAGTTTTTTTGGATCTCATTGATGGTACTATATTCTCTCCAGGTTTTGGAGCTAAGAGATACCATTTTCCATGCCCTAGAAATAGGATTTTTGTGGCTTCATGGCTACAGGGACAATTACAACCTTGCCTCAACTGGCCCAACACTGACAAATGGCCAAATGGCCAAATTAGTTGAAGTTTTACTTTGGGCAAGATAGCTTGTGATGAAGATAGAAAATACAATGATAATTCTTCTGTGAACATCAATGTACTTTCTTGTGAATTTACATATTTCTTTTATTTATCAAATTTGCAAAACTACCTGACTCCATAATGAGAGGAGGAGGAGGAAGAGGAGATGATGGAGGAGGAGGAGGAGGAGGAGGAGGAGGAGGAAGAGGAGATGATGGAGGAGGAGGAGGAGGAGGAGGAGGAGGAAAGCAGCATACTCCCCAATGCGGCTTGTCACCCACCATAATCAAAGACCTTGAGGGAAAATGGATTTAAAGAACTGTCTATGCCACTACATTCTTGACAGCTGTAGCTTCAAGAACAATGCCACACAGAGTACACTGCAATAGTCCATATCTGAGGCAACTACATTATTAGAATTCAGAAATGGGTGCAACTGATGCATAAGATTCATCTGTGGAAGAGTCTTCAGCTGCTACCTGCTGTTAAACCATGGACTTTGAAGACCTGAGCTCTGCAACCTGCAGAGGTAGGAGCTGTTTCAGCAATGTTGCACCTATCCTGTAGGGGCTACACTGGCTGCATGATTCCAGGTACAGTTCAAAGTGCTGTGCTACAGCCCTAGATTGTTTGGATGCATGTTACCTACAGCACAGGAGAGGACTGGGTAAAATCTCCCCAACCTATGTGAGCATCGTGGAAAGCAAGATTCCTGGCTCTTTCCTTCCAGATTGTCAAATGAGTAGGGGCTTCAAAACTTTATTTGTGGTCACTCATGAAATCCAGATAGATCGTGTATTGTTAGTGCTTATAAAACTAGACACTGCTGCTGTGCTGGATGTGGAAGGTTTGAAGCATCAGAGATGACAAGGTTGTTTTTAATTCTATTGTTTTACATTTTAATGTTACTTGTGGCAGCTTATCTGAGCAATTTGTGAAATTGGGTGAGATAAAAATTATGTAAACAACAATTGCAACATCCTAGTGTACAAATAATAAAACCCAGAATCTTAATGCCAATCCCAGCCATCCTGAAAGAGCCACCTCTTTCTCTTTATGGAAAGGGAATATCTACGTTGAGTTTAACTTCAGGTTGATTTCAGAAGTTACTTGCAATGTCTCTATAGCCCTTCACAAAATTTCATTTCAGCGAGCAGTGTAAATTACTGGCCATTATTTCTTTCATCAGTTTATCAACTTGGCAACCCTATTTTTTGCATTATAGTTCTCCAACTTCAGTCTCATAATATCATTTCTGGTTTGCTTGTCTAAAATAGATGTTTCCATGTCAAGTTTATATCGCATTTTGCTCAGCATGTACGTATTTTAAGTGAGGAAATATGTATTACATATTGGAAAATATGTGTATACTCCTCCAATTCTAGCCCCATCTTAGCATTTGTGCTCTACCAATTATTTTTGGTTTTCTGCCTTCAGTTAAACCCAACACTTTGTTTCTTTTCCTTTTCCATGTCCTTTTTCTTTTCTTTTTTTTTTTGACGAGTTTACATGAATGTTGCAAAAGATATCAGAATATATATGTTGAAAGATACTCAGAAAAATAGATTATGCCCAAACCTATTGCGAATTTTCTTCTGATAAATCCTCTACGAGATTGGTAGCTGTTTGTTGAATACAGTTTTCAAGCAAACTTAAGTATGGTGGATCTGATGGACCCTCTCTATTTGGGATAAATCCTGAGAAGTATTTCCAATGCTAGGAAATAAGGCACCATTTCCCACAATTCCACAGAGGAGTATTATACTAATGGGGAAGTTTTAGAAAAGTAAACCGCCAGTTCTCAGGTTAATACAATTACACCCATTTGGTGCAAGAATCCAAACTATGTATCCCAGGCAGATAGCATAGATAAAGATAAAGCAATGTATTTGGACTCCTGGCAATTCCGTCCAGTAAAAGGAAACCTACCATTCCTTTGAGCAACTGTTAAACTGCTGATATTACTGGAAGTACTCTTTTTTCCCTAAAATTTAGAGACCATCTGCCTTCTTGTAATTTGATTCCATTATTTTGTGTGCTGTACTCTGGAATGAGAGAGAATAGATCTTGATCTTCCTCTGTGTGGTATCACAGGTAGAGGAAGAGAGCAAACATTTGCCCTTTCAGATTTCTCTTCTTAAGTCTCAAGTGTAGGGAAATTAAAAAAAAAAAAAAAGCATTTATGGCCCACCAAGAGTCTCTGGCAGAAAGCCATATATACTGAATGCTATTTTAGGACATCCAAATTAGAGCCTAGATATTTTCCACCCGGGATCAACTACAGCCAACATTAACAGACTTTGGGAGGGCATCATAATGAGGTGTGTTTCTTGTGTATAAAGTTTGCAAGTTTGCTCTAATCTACAAAGACTCATAAGATTCCCAACCAAATGATTGAAGGAAAACTCTTTGAACTTTGGACACAGTGCAGGATTGATTTGCTTTGACTTCTTAATGCTGCAAATTCCACACTGCTTTGAGAATAAGTCTTTACAAAGACAGTGTGTTTTAGGAAATATGCGTTTAGTAAACATACACTATTTAAGGAGCCCATTTTATCCCTTAAAAAGTCTAGTAGCTAAATATGTCCTGGGATATGTAGTAACATACGTTTGCTTAAAAGCTAATCACAAGGAAGAGATTAAGTGGGCTGAATTACATCATTTTGCCCCAAGGGATAGAACAGCTCTCCATGGTAAGGTCATTAAAAGGGCAGGGTGAACATGAAAATATACATTAAAAGCATTTTCATGAATCTGTCCCAAGACATTGTTTAACTTCAGTCCCTTAAGCATGTTTGTAAAGTGAGTTAACACAATCAGTGTATGTGATATACATCAATCCAAAGGATTCAATGAAGAAATTAACAGTGTAGCTATGACCCAGTAGGAAAACTGTAAGTCATTCAACTTTTTATTGCAAAGGCAAAGGTGGAATGTATACAGGTTGGGTTACACAGATCTTAGCGAGAATGCTTTATTTAAGTAAAGTTTGAGTGCGACATTGAAACTATTTTGTGAATAATGAGGTCCCTCTCACATTTAAGAGATACAGCTCATCTGTCTGGAATCTGCACTGTATATCGGACATTAATACAATTGAGAGAGTCCAAGAGTATTTCACGAGAAGAATACTACATTCCTCTGTTCACAACAGAATACTCTATATCACCAGGCTTGAAATTTTGGGCTTGGACAACCTAGAATTATGCTGCTACGGTCTGATCCAAGCTTAGTACACAAAATTGTCTACTACAATGTCCTACCAGTCAATGACTACTTCAGCTTCAACCACAACAATACAAGAGCACACAACAGATACAAACTCAATGTAAACCACTCCAAACTTGATTGCAGAAAGTACGACTTCAGCAACAGAGTGGTCAATGCTTGGAATGCACTACCTGACTTCAAACCCCCATTCCTTTAACCTTAAACTATCCACTATTGACCTTACCCCGTTCCTAAGAGGTCAGTAAGGACCGTGCATAAGTGCACAATCATTTCTACTGTCCCTGTGCCATTGTGCCCATTTATTCGCACCTATTTCCTGTATTCTTACTCATGTTATACTATTATCTTGTAAGCAATTGACAAATCAAATAAATAAAAATAAATAAAATAAGTAAAGCAACTGTGTCATGGAGAAAATCTATTCATGGGGTCACTGAGAGTCAGCATTGATTTGATGGCACATAATCAATCAATCAAGAACAACTGTGTAGCATTGAGTTCTGCTCTGATGCCTGATCCAATGGTTCCAGTAGCTGGAAAAGACCTCTCATCAGCTATTAGATGCATGAGAAAAGGTGGCCACACCTATGTGGTGCATGTATGTAAGACCTTTCTAAGTACAGTAAGTGATGGTCAAGGTTGCAAGACAACTTTGTAAGTTTATTGTGACAACTTGTCACCCAGGATCATTATGGATAGGGAGATGAGCAGATGATATATTTAATCATATAAACAAATAAATGAACTTGGGTCTTCTTATTAAAATAAACCAAAACCACTTCACACAGTCCCTATTCATGTGCTTTCTGAAGATACATGAGCATCGTATGCACTCTTTCAGAATTCCATACTCATTCAGATCTTTAAGTGAATGTATGGGGTGATGGAGGATGAGCCACCTCTAATCAGTGGTGGGATTCAAATTTTTTTACTACTGGTTCTGTAGGTGTGGCTTGGTGGTTGTGGCAGGGGAAGGATACTGTAAAGTATCCAGTCGGAGGTGGTATTTCCAGTTCTCTGAACTACTCAAAATTTCCGCTAGCGGTTCTTCAGAACTGGTCAGAACCTGCTGAATACCACCTCTGCCTCTAATGCTGTATGTATGGTAGCTTAGGTTGGAAAAGTTGCTCAGTCAAGACTTTAATGTTTTATACTAAAATGTTGTATCCTTTTTTTCTCTCTCTTGATGATCCCTTCCCAAAATTCAACCTTCCAGATATACTCCTGTGTCTTTAAATTAAGGGTCAGATCTTAAATGATTTGTTTAATCTTAGCATGGGGAGTTTCAATTTATTTTCTTCAGGTCTGAAACCATGAAAAGCAGGCTTTTAATAAACAGTTTTCTCTGCTAAAAAGATATTTTATCTCATGGTGTGCTTGCATTTCTGGTTCTAGCTGGGAATATTAATCTCTGTGTTAATAACAGTGTCTCTGCTCAAAATTCTATGTTGTTTAGGGAAAACTGCCTTTGTCCTATCTTTGCATTTGATTAGAATTGTATAACTGGAAGGAAAACAATCATGCCTAAGTCTTGAACCTTTATATTCAGGGGTAATTTTAGTAGGCTTAATTGCTTTAATCACACACTTCAGGGTATTTGGAGAAGTGTTATAATGCAACTCGGTAAAACTTCATTTACCCAAATGGCCTAGAGAATATCAAAAACACACTGAAAAAGAACAACTCTAGAAATTAACAAATATTAATGACATATCAAGTTTTTGACAGAAGACCACAAGGGTAAGAAGTAAACTGGCCTTACTACAAGTCCGTAGGAGGTTAAGCAGAGCTGTTCTGCTCTGCAGGGAGCAGAAAACAGACTGATTTTTTTTTCTTGGTTGTTTCTTTTTCTCATTTTGCCATCTGGATGTGTTCATTGTAATTTGCTCCTGACAAAAGAGAATTCACCTAGAAGGAATTTGCACATAATTAAGCCACTTTTTAATCTCTTTGTTTTGTTTTTTACAGGTTTTTTTATTTCTATTTTTCCTTCCTTTTCTCTTTCTCCTTTTCTCTGAACATTTTAGAAAGCCAGGTGGCAAAAAAATATTCAGAGAGAAATAATTAATTTTAGGGTTCAACTGTATAGCATAAAATTAACAGTAAGGCATCATCAAATTGTAAGTACAAAATCAAATCTTTACCCCTTTTTGCTCATTATTGCTGTTCCTGGTAGTATGCAAAAAAAAAAAAGTGTCAAACAAATTGTTGAATGGAACACTTTAAACTTAGAGGACACAGAAGTCTTAATACCAGGGAGATGGGCAATGACTAAGATGGTCAACAATTTTGAATCTTTTTCATACGGAGTCTGGAGAATTACTCCACCTTGGCGCTGTCAAATACCTTGCTGGCCACACCCACCCCTGGTTTAGCGAAGGGGGGGAAAGTCCTGATATGTCACGTGATGCTGACGTGATGACATGAGTTTGACACCCCTGCTCTGCCTCAACTAAATTTAGCCTTCAGTTCAGGACCCTACAGAAACCAAGAAGCAAAGATGGCAACCAAGCTGAACTCTAGCCAAGATCTGGTTGTAGAGAGTATATCCTATCTTCTTCTTCTTCTTCTTCTTTTTCTTCAGCGTTTGTCTCGCGCTCAGGCGAGGTCCGCTAATGTCCTTGAGTACTGCTTCCACACCTCTCTGTCTGCCACGTGTGTCGGGTCTGCCTTTGCGATCTCTAGATCGGCCTTGATCGTGTCCATCCAGCGTTGTTTAGGTCTACCACGCGGTCTCGCTCCTCCGACAGTCACCTTCATTACAGATTTGATGATGGATTCTTCCTTGGCGCGGCTCACGTGGCCGAACCATCGTAGCCGGGACTGCCTCATGACCGTGGGGATGGGCACGACGTTGAACCGTCTACGCACTTCTTCGAGTATATCCTATCTATGGTTTCTATTTATGAAGCTAACATAAGAAAAGTACGGGAGGACTAAAGCTTCATTTAATTTGGCTACAGCTGTTGTAACTCCTAATTTTGCCCAGCTCCCAGGTATATCTATATGTAAAAGCGATGGAAAAGTGCCATTTAGTAACTAATGCTTTTTTAAAAATTGCTTTGCAAATATGAGCTTTCAGAGCCCTATGTTATTCCATAATGCGTCCATCCAAAGAGTGCTATATTATGACAGTGTGCACAGAGAGTATTTATGTAAGATGAAGATCCCCATCTTTACCCCTTTTTGTTCATTATTGCTGTTCCTGGTAGTCACTCAAACATCTGGTTTGGTTTCTCTTCCTGGGGCCAAGGTACCAGGTCATATTACCCAACACGTTTTACTGTTGAAGAGTCAGACCTACATGTGAACTGGGAGCTAGACCAAACTGAACTTCCTTAATAGCAGCCATCTGCTAGGGATAACCAATCTGGCATTTGTTGTGGATATCCTACATTATCTATTTTGCACAGAGGGTTGGAATTAGATGAGCTCAAAGGTCTTCTCCATTTTCCACTTGCTATGATAAATAGCCTTTGGAAGCAGAATCCTCATCGGGACTGAATTTGTGGAGATTATGGTAGTACACTTCATATTTCTTTTCAGACCTCTGCCCCTTTCTGTAATGCAAATGAAAAGTTTTTAAACAATGCTGTCTTAAGTTTCTGTGGTGATTTAAAAGCATAGGGGAATACATACATTTGATATAGAAAAGGTCCTGAATGTATCTGTTCCTTGCCTTTCTAAGGAGATCTGAAAAGTGATTGCTAGGTAGCAAACTGGACCTATAGAAGAGAATATTTTTATTTCAGGATTGAACTGTAGGGTTAGGGTTGTGTCAGCCCTACAGTAGCACTGAGGATGTTACTTTGTACTGTAGTGAAAGGTCTGCAAGAAAACCACCAAGAGCACCAAGGACCCCACAAAATGGACTTTTCTAACATAATGAAGGAAACTTCTCGTTCTGGGTGTCAAGTAGAAGCCACAATGGTGTCACGTGTATCATGCAGATGTATTGCAATGTACATCATGGCCCTCTCCTGAACACCTCCATACTCCATGTAGTCCTATCTTCCTTCCTTGGATGTTGAGATATGATTTAGATTTGTTTGCTGCAAGAAACATGGAACTGACTGATATTTTTTTAAGTGGGACAAATCCTTACTTTTTTTAATATATTCACACAACTGAGATGGAAAACTGTTTGGGAACAGAACTGTGGGTTGTTGTTTTTTTTTTCATTTTAAGTTGCTCTGCTTTTTTGACCCTGCCTCCTCCTTATTGCTATAATATTTATGATCTTGTAGATCTTGGTTCCTTTGCAATGGGTGGCCGCCTGATTTGCAGCGCAGGTGTTACGTAGGTGGGTGCTATGTGGGTTTCCCCTGCACAGCTAGGATGCCTGAACTGTGCTAACTAAGCACCAGGCGCTGGCAGTCCCGCGTATCCTTGCCGCCAAGACTGACAATCTGTGCCAACTTGTGGAAGCAGTTGGGGGTTAATAAACCTTTTCTAAACTTGTCAGAATGTATAAATAGCACAAATCTGTGCTTCCAATAGAAAATAAAAAAAGAAAGAAATGTGATTAACTCACCCCCCCCCCACCATCCCACAAAAGCAAAGAGCAATACAAGCAAAGATGCATGGAAAGAGCCAAACTTTAAAGGCCTGGATTGGAATCAAAGATGGGCAGTGGGACAAATCAATCACTGATGCTTATGACTCTCCTTGAAGACTTATGGGGTGAGACTTTCTAAAGAATGAAGTAGTTTGCATTAAGCTGCCTTTCTGAATGTTTGCCAAGTTTCATAATAGAACAAGGCCTGATCTGAAGGCCAAGACAGAGCAACGGGGTCAATCATTCAATCATTTCCTCAAGACTCCTTAATTTACGGAGGGTGGGTGGAGATTGCTCAGAGGTTAAAGACATTGAGCTTATTAGCTGGAAAGCTGACAGCCTGGGTTTGAGACTCAAGCACTGTGCGATAGGGTGACTTGCCCCAGCTCCTGCCTATCTAGCAGTTCAAAAGCATGCAAATGCAAGTAGATAAATAGATACCACTTGAATGGAAGGTAATAGACATCTCAGCATATAGTCATACTCATCACATGACCACGGAAATGTCTTTGGACATTGATGGTTTCCTCAGCTAAGAAACAGAGATGAGTATCACTGCTTAGAATCGGACACAACTGGGCAGGGGAAAACTTTACCTTTATCCTTAATTTACATGATGGACCCCTACATAAATTATTGGGAGTATTTCATACCAGGCTAGCCTATTTCTCCAAAATTATGTGCTCTGACTTCTGTTTTCTTTCTAGGTTATGCAGAGAAGGGAGGGAGGGAGGGGGAAGTAGAGGGGGGAGAGAGAAGATTTCTCTTTCTCGCTGCCTACCTGATCCTTTAACAGTACCCCTTTGTTAAGAAGTTGTTTGACTTCCATCATAAATTGTAGCTCTGTATCACCCTTCCATTAAAGCATTGCTGCTATGGGAAAACTACAGAACTGCTACTTTCAGCACCAGCAGACTGTTTATTCTTGTAAATCTAGGTCATCCTTCTCCGGCCTCATATTTTCTGGGTATGAGGGATTTACCCAACATTTTCTTCCAGACCTGGGATGTGAGTCCATTTCACATGTTCTATAGAGCAGGATAGTGTAACTATACCCTGGGATGTTGGTCCATTTCACATGTTCTACCACAGAGTAGGACAGTATAACTAACTTTTTTTGTATGTTTAAACATTTTGTTTTTCTAACCTCTTCAAACTCTCATTGATGCCTTTCTTTAAAAAACAACAACTGTATTAATTCATGAAGACAGGGATGGCTTTGCTTCCCCCTCTACCTACTCTTATGTTTTACCAGATGATGGAAAATACATCAAATACAAGCAAAGTTTGAGTCTGAACTTTTTTTTGTTTTCAAATGTTCATCTCTTTCTCTTGCTTCAACTCCCCCAACTATTTTCTTGCCATTTCAATTCTCCTCCTCTGTATCTTTAGCAATGATGTTCCAGGGTACTCTCTCATGAGTTAAAAAATCACACAGTATCTATTTGCCAGTGTTTATTTTTAAGCGGTGCCAAAAGTGTTTATAGATAGAAACAACAGGACAACCCATAATTAAATCATTGTTTCTGCTAGATCTGCTATTTAGCAACTCTAAGGAAAATAATTTGCTCACAACAATGAGGGAATGGTCAAGGAAGCTCTTGCACCCAGTATTATCATATACAATAACATATTAGTTGCTTAGTTACCAATCATAAAATGAGGCCAATTAAAAAAATGCAAGATTCTTAACTAAACTGCATGGAATAGAAATGAAGAAAGTTAAAAGCTGTCAGGTGGTTACTAGAAATAATACCAAGGAGTGATTGACAAAGTCAGCTTTGCTCAGCTTCAAATTTGGCTTTGATTCAATAAATGATTGGCATACCGATATCCTCTGCAAAAGTGGATTATGCTTTGGAGAGGTTATTTAGTGAGCCACTGATTGACAGTTTACTAAAACTGTCCCATGGACAGAGGTAACCAAACAGAGTTGTATTTTGACAGGTAAATTTCTTTAATCTCCATCTTGCGATACCATTTTTATTGCTCTAAGCAGATGCTCTGAACTGCCAGTCAGCTACCATGCAAAAACCTTCCCACTTACTAGGGTTCTACTTTTCTTCTCTGTGTTACTGCTAAAAACACTGCAGGTTAGGGAAAAATAATTATAAATCTTCCTAGTAGATACATTAGTAAAAACTAACAAATAAACAGGTTTTGTCCAATCATGTAGGATCATATGAAGAAATCCAGTCTCTTCTTCATATTTGGTTATGGATATCATTTGGTTGTGGATATGTTTAGTAGACAATTCAGAGGTAGTAATGGCAATAGCACTTAGATTTATATACTGTTTTAGCCCTCTCTAAATGGTTTACAGAGTCAGCATATAGCTCCCAACAATCTGGGTCCTCATTTTACCGACCTTGGAAGGATGGAAGGCTAAATCCACTTTGAGCCTGGTGAAATTTGAAATTGCCAAATTGCAGGGAGCTGGCAGTCAGCAGAAGTAGCCTGCAGTACTTCACTCTAACCACTGCACCACCAGGGCTCATGTAGTGGTGCCATTGAGGCAAAATGTTCAAGTAGAAATCCATGCCCACTCAATGGGAGTAGGAACTTTTCCATAGAATGCTGGATCAGGTATACCTTTATACACCTTTATAACGTATAAAAGCCCTCTTGTAAGCCCATTAATTCTGCGTTGGTGGGCTTGGAACATATGTTGTTCAGAGAAAGTCAAGGATCATTCTCTGCCTTAGATCATAAGGATTAGGAGTCTCAATATTCTGCTTTATTAGATACACAGATGAATCAGGTTTGATATAAAAACCTGGTCTGATCAACAAAACATCTCTCACAGTACACCTAAGGATTCAGTTCCATTGACTAATTACAGATATTCAGATTTGGAAAATATCTGGGTTACCAGCAAAGGCTGGGTTAAAAGGAACTTTTTACTGTGCTCTTTTGATGGTTAATTGCAGCAATTTAAGGAGACTCCAGATGATGCCACACAGGTTGTTTTTCTTTTATTTTGTTTTTCAGCTGTCTTTTACCTGAGGGGGGATAATCTGTTTAGGTAGAAAGGTATAAAGAAAAGAAAACAGAAAGGCAAAAAATAGAAAGTATCAAGGACTCTAGATTACAAGGACAATTTCTTAAAACTGTCAATGCTCATTGGTGCTTAATTTCATCAGATCTTGGCTTCCACCTCAGCCATGATTTGTTGTTTTCCCTTTTAGTTCAACCCCACTCAAATAAACTTCTCCCACAGTTAAATATGCACAACTTCTTTTGCATTTCTCTTTGATCTGTGAAAATGGCATGGTTCTGATCACAAAGCAAACAAAACTCATGCTGCCAAGTTGAATCATCAAGGGCATACTCATGAGTGCTGCCAGTTGTGTGTGGGAGAAGCTGAAGTGGTCAGCATTCCATCAGGTTCTGAATGAGATCTAGATGGAGATGTGGCAGGGTTTTTCAATGGGAAAATGTCGGACAATAAGATGTAGGAACTCTGTTCTGTGGTTCTGAGAGCCTAGAAGTAAATATTATCTCCACCACTCTTCCATTAATGCCACTAAGGTAACAGATATCAGCAGCCTGATTGTGGTGGTTGTTCGTGTCAATAATATTATAATCCACTATTATCGAAAAGCAAGAATTTTGTTAAGTGAATTTTGCCCTAAATGAATAGTTGTAAGTCAAGGACTTCCTGTAGCTTACCCAGCCCCCACTTACTTACCCTCTTTAATAGCTTTAACAGCTAACTATATTTTAAAGCATCAGGGCACAACTTTTGTTCCATATTTCAAGTATAAGAATTGTAGCTATAATAAAATGGTGAATATCTTCAGAATCAAAGCATGTGCATCAGAATATTGCAAGCATTTCCTAATTGGTAGAAGATTGCAACAGTGGATTGACTTGCATAGTAGTCTTTCCAGAAAAAAATCCTAGTTTGCATAGAATGGGGGTATATTGAGGATGCTACAGGACTTTGGTTATTCTTTGGCAGACCAACTAAACTGTGCCTAAATTGACCAACACTGTCTTGTTAGCAAGGAACTATTACCAAGATTGCAGAGGTGGTATTCAGCAGGTTCTGACCAGTTCTGGAGAACTGGTAGTGGAAATTTTGAGTAGTTTGGAGAACTGGCAAATACCACCTCTGACTGGTCCTGCCCCCATCTATTCTCTGCCTCCCAAGTCCCAGCTGATTGGCTGGTTCTTCTTTTGTTGCCCTGCACAGGAGAACGAAGCTGGGAAGCAGGTTAGTGGGGTGGGGAGGGAATAGGATTTTGCAGTATCTTTCCCCCAGGATGGGGAGGGAATGGGGATTTTGCAGTATCCTTCCCCTGCCATTTCCACCAAGCCATCCCCACCAAGCCACACCCACAGAACCGGTAGTAAAAAAAAAATATGAATCCTACCACTGCAAAGCTGGTAACTTAATCTGCATCTTTTTAATTTTCCAAAAACATTTTGTGAAACCCTTCAGTGACCAAAAACATGATAAACAACAAAAGTCAATGTTTATCGGTCCAACTGGTAATAACTGCACATGAAAACAGATCACAGCTTAGATGGTAAGAAGAGTAAATGATAAGCAGTAAAAGAATGATAAGAGTAACATTAACCAATGTGACGAATGAAATAACCAATGAAATTAACCAATAACCAATGAAATTAACCAATGTGACGAATGAAATAAAAATGAGTTCTGTATTTGGGAAAAAGCATCTGAAAAAGCACCCTTGGGACAACCTTGACCTGAATGACTGATAATATCTACAGACTTTTAGCTATACAATTTAGGATGAACACCCTTTGAAGGCTGTGGGAGTAGGAATGGATTTCCAGAGGAAAAATTGCAGACTACAGGAACCAGGAGCACCACTCAGATGACCCTGAAGACACAGATAAACCTCCAAGTGTCCTCAATGACTCTGTACAAGAATGCAAATGACTAGCTGTCTGCAAGGAATATAAATCCTTCCACTCCCCAGTATCCTGTCAGAGCTGAAGAAGCTTCTTGGATGAGAAGTGAAACGTCTTCAGAAGGAAAAAAGAAAAAGAAAAAACAAGAAAGTCCAATTGCCTCCTGAAAAATCCCTTTTGGGATATGCTTCCCAGAGTTACCCTGAGGTAAGATGAGTACCTAAACAAACAAACAAACAAATAAATAAATAATGAACGAATGAATGACTGATAAGTATCTGCTAAGAAAGGATTATATTTAGTGTATCTAACTGTAATTTTTCACATGCACATGGTACAAGATGAAAATAAATCTAAAAGTATGACTGATTCGATTGCTTATGATGAATGATTAAGAAAATTAGTGAAGAATGTTCAGGTGATGAAAGTTTCTGATTGTGGGGCATTGTATAGAGGAAGATATTGTATAATCTGGGAGAAAAAGAAAAGAAGTGAAAGAAGTTTGAGTGAAAATAGTATAATTTTAGGGTGACAAATGTGGCTCCTGCATGAAAAAAGTATTAGATTAATCTCAAAGAAGAAAAAAAGGAAGGTGGATGTAGCAAAAGAGAATATAGAAAATGTTTCAAGCAAGACAAAAACTATGCTTTTACAGGATAGATCGGTGATTTTTTTAAATGTAATTTTTATTGAAGAAATTTTAACGAAGTAAAAGTCATAAGGAAAATAAAGATAATAAAAATAATAAACCTTGAAAAATGAAAATAGAAAAAGCAAATAAAAAAAGGATTATGAAGTGACTCCTGATCTTCTTGACAGTGGTTATAGATATATTTATACTTTGCTCTTTCTCTCTAAAGTTACAACATAATTTCTTTCTTCTCAAAGGCAACTTTTTCTGATTTCAAATTTAAATCACAAACTCATTTTACTCTTTTTTCAGCAAAAAAATCCATGAGCTCTTCATGATCTTAGCAAAAATATAAAGGTACTAAATAAATAAACCATGAAAGAAATAAAGGATTTTCATTCACTAATAAATGTAATTGTTGATCTTTCTCTAATCCAAAAAGTTAATTCAGCCATTTTTGCTAGTTCTGTCACTTTTCACCAAATAAGTCTTGTCACTTCACAGTTGGACCACTATAATATGCTCTACATAGGACTGCTCTTGGAGAAAATCCCAAAACTACAACACTGTCTTTTCAGCAATTCCAAGAAGGTTTCACATTCACTGAAAGGCACAGATACTGTAAATCTCCAAGTGGCCTCAACAACTCTAGGAAAAAGTGCTAATGACCAGAATATAATAGCAAATAATATAAATTCTTCCATTCTCCACCATTTAGTCAGAACTGAAAAAACTTCATGGATGAAGAAGCAAAACATCTTCAAGGAACAACAAAGAAAGTCCAGTTGACTTTTGTAAACCATTGGGATAACCACAACCTGGATGACTGAGAATCTCCATAGACACCCCAAAAACAACCCAGATACTATCACACAACATCCATCACTATGGGAGTTTCATTGGTTATCATTTATTTCCTGGTACAACTCAAGGTATTAATAATAACTGATAGAGGCTTTGATGTTTTGAAACTTTATATCTATGAGAACACTTGGTCGAAGTAGAATCTACTCACCCAAGATATGTTGGCAAAAAGAATATACTGAAGATCCTAGTCATCTTGGGGGGCAGTAGAAGAGGAACTAAAAGTGATCATTTTCTTCTGGATCTCCTCTCCTAAGGAATCTGTTGGCTCAGAAATAAGGTTGGCCTCCTCATTATTAACATTTAGAAATATTGTTAAGACTTGGATTTGGGAATCAAGAAGCCAATAGACTCTGTATATGGGGTGTGTGTTGGCCCTGTTTATTATTGTTATTTGTTCATAGCACAGTCAGCCAGGTGTTCAGACTCGATTTGGCATTTTTGTCTGCCTATCGAGTCCTTCTCAAGAATGTGGGATGTGGGAATGTGGGTGTTTGATGGTATTACAGATATTGTTCCAGGATGTAAACTATTCCAAGTAAACGTGCCTTTTGCAATTGACTGATGGTGAATTTGTCAATGCCAATAGTGTTCAATTGGTGCTCCAGTTGTTTTGGGATTGCACCCAAGATGCCTCTTACTATTAGTACTACCTTTGCTTTCCTTTGTCACAATCACAGACACAAGGACAGTTTTTTCCCAAACACCATCACTGCTGAACAAATAATTCCCTCAACACTATCCAACTATTTACAAAGTCTGCACTACTATTACTATTAATATTCTCATCACTCCTTATCACCCATCCCCTTCCACTTGTGACTATATGACTGTAACTTTGTCGCTTGTATGACTTGTATTATGGTTTATATTGACTGTTTCCTAGTATAATATGATAGCTTATTGTACCCTATGACTATTATTAAGTGTTGCACCTTATGATTCTTGACTCTTGATGGATGTATCTTTTGTTTTATGTACACTGAGAGCATTTGCACCAAGACAAATTCCTTGTGTGTCCAATCACACTTGGGCAATAAAGAATTCTATTCATTCTCTTTCTATCCATAGGTCTTTGTATTTTGTTATCTTCTCCAGTTCTTTCTCTTCTATTACTGTTATTATTATTATTATTGATGTTGAGCAATATATTATATGGAAATTTCTTTTTGCTGTTATTATTGTTTATATAGTAGTCATAAACTACCTTGGTTCTTTTAAATGAATAATGTAATACTCTGGCAATTAATAAAAAGTAAACACTCTCCTTACTTGCAGTGCTATTTCAAAGAAAGGCATACAGGAGAAATTTGTACACATCTGAACTGTTAAGTGATTAATATTAATAATTAATAATTTGCATTTTTCTCCTCTCTTTGTTCTTATATTTTTGGTCTTGAAGCACTTTAAGGACCCCGCCCACCCCCCAATATGTGAAGTACAGTTGGTTCTTTTAGGGTTTGATATTTCAGTTAAGCTTGCTTTGTGATGTTTACTTGGCAAGCACCCACACTATCTGTAAACTATATTTGTCCATTTATCTTTCCTTGATATTTAAGAAAGAAACAAACAGAATTTTGCACAGACTTCATGCCTGAGCAAACGTTATGGTTTTCTGTCAGAGGCAAAGCCAGAGCTGTCAGGTAGTATACCCAAATATGCTGAAACCTTTTTTTAACAAATAAGACTAATAACGATCATTCTAATATCAATAATGCCATGGCCACAAATAATAATACAAAATGTAAAATTGAAAAAGTCCTATGGTAGCATAGGTCTTAACATGCAGCAATTCAGGTTAATTCCATCTTTCTCATTCTCCCAAATCTTGATTGACTAATTTATTAATTACCATCCAAGGAAACGTCTTTCTTCCCCTTGATTGTTAGTTTCATCCTGATTTAATTTGGTTCGGGTTTTTTTCCTAATGATTCTACCACTGATATTTCTTCATCAACAAAATACATGTATGGAACTACCAGAATAAAACAGGAACCTGAAAGTAAAATTCCTTCTATTGTCATGTCTACTTCATCAAGGAATATCCATATCTCTGGTGTCCATTTATAATTCTGGACAGGATCTACAATCTTGGTCCTTCTCCAAAAATGTTACTTTTGCACTTAGCTGTTTAATCTGGAAGTTCTTGGTGTTCTCCCACTGAAATACTAACTAGATGAGATCCTGCTTTGACTTTCTAAAATCAGACAAGGTGGGCAAAGTGTTGCCAGAAATACTGAATGTGGGTGATTAATTTTTAAAATATATTTCTTCTTAAGACTGTACCTAAAGTTATTGGTTACTGAAAAATGACAATGGAGAAGGACTCTTGTCTTCCAGACTACAGGTGAAACTTGAAAAATTAGAATATTGTGCAAAAGTTCATTTATTCCAGTAATGCAACTTAAAAGGTGAACCTAATACATGAGATAGACTCATTACATGCAAAGCAAGATAGTTCAAGCCACAATTTGTCATAATTGAAATGATTATGGCTTACAGCTCATGAAAACCCCAAATCCACAATCTCAGAAAATTAGAATATTGTGAAAAGGTTCAATATTCTAGGCTCAAAATGTCCCACTCTAATCAACTAATTAAGCCATAACACCTGCAAAGGGTTCCTGAGCCTTTAAATAGTCTCTCAGTCTGGTTCAGTAGGAAGCACAATCATGGGAAAGACTGCTGATCTGACAGTTGTGCAGAAAACCATCATTGACACCCTCCATAAGGAGGGAAAGCCTCAGAAGGTAATTGTAAAAGAAGTTGGATGTTCCCAAAGTGCTGTATCAAAGCACATTAATAGAAAACTATGTGGAAGGGAAAAGTGTGGAAGAAAAAGGTGCACAAGCAGCAGGGATGACCGCAGCCTGGAGAGGATTGTCAGGAAAAGGCCATTCAAAAGTATTGGGGACTTTCACAAGGAGTGGACTGAGGCTGGAGTCAGTGCATCAAGAGCCACCACACACAGACGGATCCTGGACATGGGCTTTAAATGTTGTATTCCTCTTGTCAAGCTGCTCCTAAACAACAAACAACATCAGAGGCATCTTACCTGGGCTAAAGAAAAACAGACCTTGTCTGTTGCTCAGTGATCCAAAGTCCTCTTTTCTGATGAGAGCAACTTTTTCATCTCATTTGGAAACCAAGGACCCAGAGTCTGGAGGAATAATGGAGAGGCACACACTGCAAGATGCTTGAAGTCCAGTATGAAGTTTCCACAGTCTGTGTTGATTTGTAGAGCCATGTCATCTGCTGGTGTTGGTCCACTGTGTTTCATTAAGTCCAAGGTCAATGCAGCTGTTTACCAGGAGATTTTGGAGCACTTCATGCTTCTTTCTGCAGACGAGCTTTATGGTGATGCTGACTTCATTTTCCAGCAGGACTTAGCACCTGCCCACACTTCCAAAAGCACCAAAACCTGGTTCAGTGACTGTGGGATTACTGTGACAGCAAATTCGCCTGACCTGAACCCCATAGAGAATCTATGGGGTATCGCCAAGAGAAAGATGAGAGACATGAGACCAAACAATGCAGAAGAGCTAAAGACTGCTATTGAAGCATCCTGGTCTTCCATAACACCTCAGCAGTGCCACAGGCTGATAGCTTCCATGCCATGCCGCATTGAGGCAGTAATTGCTACAAAAGTGGTCCAAACCAAGTACTGAGTACATATGCATGCTTGTACTTTTTAGAGGTCTGATATTGTTCTATGTACAATCCTTGTTTTATTGATTGCATGTAATATTCTAATTTTCTGAGATTGTGGATTTGTGGTTTTCATGAGCTGTAAGCCATCATCATTGCAATTATGACAAATCACGGCTTGAACTATCTTGCTTTGCATGTAATGAGTCTATCTCATGTGTTAGTTTCACCTTTTAAGTTGCATTACTGAAATAAATGAACTTTTGCACAATATTCTAATTTTTTGAGTTTCACTTGTAGATGTGGATCCAGTAGATCAGTTGGTCACTCTGTTCAGTTTGGGGTTTTGATCACATGATCAGGGCTATTATCTTGATAGCTGTCCATCAGAGACATCCTGCTGCTTAGGACCAGGTTAGCCCTTTGAGATAGTAAGTAAATAACTCATGAAATTGGTTGTTAAACCGGTTGCAGCCCATCAGTGCTTAGATGGCTGTTCCTCCTCAGATGGGAATCTCTCATAGCTATAGGCAGTGTAAAAAATTAAAAAAATGCTTCTGTCCAACAGCTAGATGCTGTTTGGGGTAGAATACTACAGGAAAAAAGAAACAAAGAAAACAAACAGAAAGATCTACAAAATGACAATTAAGATGATTAAGAATGGTTGCAGGAGTTGGATATGGCCAGTCCAGAGAAAAGGAGGACTAGGGTTGACATGATAGCAGTATTCCAGTATTTGAAGGGCTGCCACTTATTTTCCAAAGCACCAGAAGACAAGACCACAAACAATGGATGGAAACTAATCAAGGAGAGATGCTATCTGGAATTAAGGAGAAACTTCCTAACAGTGAGGACAATTAACCAGTGGAACAGTTTGCTTCCAGAAGTTGTGGGTACTTCATCACTGGAGGTTTTTAAGAGACTGGACAGCCACCCATTTGAAATGGCTTAGGGTCATGGTGGCAAATCTATGGCATGCATGCTACAGGTGGCACACAGAGCCCTCTCTGTGAGCATGCACGCTGTTGCCCCAGCTCAACTCCATCACACAGGCGCGTGCACCTCCCACCGGCCAGCTGGTCTTTGGACCTGCCATGCATGCACAGAGAGCATATGTGGGAGTGGGTGTATGCACAGGTGGTGGGGTGCATCCATGGGGGGCAAGGTGCATGCACAGGGTGTGGGGCTCATGTGCAAGGGATGGGGCACATATGCAAGGGATGGGGCGCATGTGCAGGGGGTGGTGCATGTGTGGGGGCAGGGTGCATGTGCAGGGAGCATGTGTGCACTTGTGTGTGGGTGTGTGTGCAGATGCACCAGGTCATGCACATGCTTTGGGTACTCAGTGCCGAAAAGGTTCACCATCACTGGTATAAGGTCTCTTGCTTGAGTAGGTGTTGGACTAGAAGTTCAAAAGGTCCCTTCCAGCTCTATTCTGATTGATTGATTGATTGATCATCAGAAGTCCCAAATACCTTTCTTGCATTTCTATTTTTTTCCTTATTTGGGAAATAATTAAGGCAATTTAGAGATACTTATTGTTTTTGGACTTCCTTATGTTTCCATATTTTTGCTTATTTCCTTATTTTAATCTTATTTAGAGTTAAAACAGCATTTCTCAACCTTAGCAGCTCTAAAATATGTGGACTTTAATTCCTGGATTTCTGGTAGTCCACACCTCCTAAAGTTGTCAACGTTGAGGAACACTTGATAACAAATATTGTGTTCCTTTTAGGGATGCAGGATTCCCCCCCTTTCTCAGTCTCTGGAAATATGGAATCTAAGCACACACAAAAGAAAAACCTTTTCATTTAACAATCCATCTGTATAAATATTTTATTGTTAATCACTTCTGCTGTTTTCTTTTAATGCTGCTTTTCAATTTTCTTTTTTTAAAAAAGGTTTGTCAGCATTTAGCCTTATTCATGCAAAATGGCCCTGAAATCAGTCTGATAGTTATTATTAACAATTTAAATCTTATTAATTTCAATGGACTGTGTTCTCACTAGTCTCAATGCTATTCATGACTTCTAAGAATAGGTTGTTTAGAAAGGCAATATATAAATATATTAATTAAATCACTACTATATGGTACATGAGAGTACTGTATTTCCTTTAAAAAAATCTGCTCAAGTGCTACACAAGTCACTTTATTAAAGTTTTACCAGAAATTCTCTGTTTTTGTGTTCTTTTTAAGATGCTTTCAGTACAGACCTGCCAACAGATTTGCTAGCCAGGTCATGTTCTCCATAGTTAGGGCTGTGCAATCTATTCAGAAGAGATGCTTTGCAAAACATAATGCTCAGTGGTGGAATTCAAATTTTTTTTACTACCGGTTCTGTGGGCATGGCTTGGTGGGCATGACAGAGGAAGGATACTATAAAACCTCCAGTCAGAGGTGGTATTTGATGGTTCTCCGAACTACTCAAAATTTCCACTACTGGTTCTCCAGAACTGGTCAGAACCTGCTGAATTCCACCTCGGATAATGCTACAAGCAAAGAACCCAGCCCTCCTTAAACTATGAAAGCAGCTACATCCTTTTGAAAAAAATGCTTGTGTGATTGCCTCAAAGGTTGTCCCCATTACTTCTGGGATCGCTAACCTTTGATACTTTTGCAGTTTACTCACTTTTTAAAATGTCCTTTGTCCTTCCCATACAATATTCTAGGAAGGAAGGAAGGAAGGAAGGAAGGAAGGAAGGAAGGAAGGGAGGGAGGGAGGGAGGGAGGGAGGGAGGAAGGGAGGGAGGTTTTCTTGCATACTTATAAAATAAAAAGGACCAAGATTGCAGGTCCTGTCCAGAATTATAAATGGACATCAGGAGTAATCCCACCCTGGTTCTTTCTTGAAAGGCATTTTGTTCTGCCAGCCACAATGACATCTGCTGGTGGAGACAGGAAGCCATAAATCTGTGTCTCCTCTCAAGCAAGCCTCTATAATGTTACACACACCGAGAGAGACAGAGAGAGAGAGAGACAGAGAGAGAGAGTGGGGGAGAGGATAGAACAGCATTTGATGCCTTTTATACCTGGAAGCCCATCTTTGTATTTTATCATTTTCCCCCTCCAAAAGACTCACAAACTTTTATCCCCTCGTATATCCAAACTTCAGAAGTCCTGAGTCCAATGTAAATGATGTAACCATCAGCATGGGATCTTTGAATTGAAGCCACGCAATCTTCTCTTGCAGATTCCTACCTTGACAGTATAACCGGATGTGTGTTCTAGAGATGAACTTTTTGTGAAAAAAATGATTTTAGTAAGGAAGAAGAAAAAAACATTCTCACTGCTATTTAAATAAATTATAGATATCTCCCTACCACTCCACAGTGCCTTTCTTTGGAAGAACATTAAAACAATTCCCTTTTCTTTGTGTTTGTATGTGTGCATGAATAAGTATGTGTGTGGGAGAGAATAGGAAAAAAAGTCTCAACAGAGAGGTAGAAAAAATAGTATTTAACTCCAAATATCTTTAATTTTGTAAGCCTCCCAAAGTCACCCGTATATGAGTTGGGCATCCATATGAATTTGTTTCATAAACAAATAGATAAAATCAACAATGTTATTTACACATTTTGTTTTCTTTTTGCAATCCTTTTATCGAGGTGGAATCAGGGTGACTGAATGGAGCTGAGCACTTACTGGCCGGATGCCCTTCCTGACACCTATGAGAAGTTTGTGCAAGATATTTCTTTTTTGTGCCCTGATAGTGAAACATCCGTCACTGCCTAGGATTGTACTCTAAGGTGTGAGGTGAGCATCTTCACCACTAGGCAGCTCAACAATGTGCAGCTCAACAATGTTATTTATGGCTTCCAGTTTTGCAAGGCTTCAGCGGCGGCAGGAATTCGCGACTCTCTGCGATTCCTGCAGCACTCCCAGCAGAGGTGCCTCCGATCCAAATGGATCTGGAGGATATGGTTGCCCTGTAGAGGTAACCGAAGAGAGAGGGGATCCGGATTGGGGTTTGGAGGTTCCGCAAACCTCCTCCTCAGCCGGCAAAACCCCTTTTTCCCAAGGCGGTGGAGCGGTGGTCAGCAATGGCTGACACAAAGAAGCCTGCAGCCGGGTAAGATTCGTGCTGGAGGAAGTAGGAGAAAGCGAAAGTGTTGGCTGAACCGGGACAACAAGAAACTTCTAAACACCCTGGAAACTAAATTGCTTGAAGGATACATTGTCTCCCAAAAAAGATTGTAAAAGCGGTGGAAGAAAACTGGAAAGGGAAAGTTATTTTCTTTCACTCTCCCTTCCCACAGAAACAGCAGAGGGAAATCTGGAAAACCTACTTGGGCATTGAAGGTAATTTAACTTGAAATTTAAAGCCAAGGGGATAAAGGATTTCTGGACATTGGAATTAAAAACCTATTTTTTTTTAAATTTGCTATAAGTGGAAGGGAAGAGATAAAGACTTATTTTAAGATTGTACTGAAGGAGACTGCTTTGAGTCTATAAGATCAGAAATAAAAGATATTACGACTTCTAGAAAACTACTTTGGAACTGTGTATTTGAATTCTACCCTAGGAAGAGAAAATATAGAAAGAAGAAAGTGCTAAATGAAACTGTTCGCTCTGATTTGATTTGCTTTGTGACTTTGGGATTTTTGTGAACTATTTCTTGAAAGATTAAAGACCTTTGGGTTGTTTTAAAAAAAAGAAAAAATGGCATTATATTTTGAAGAATTACAAATGGAATTTCAAAAACTGAAAGAAGAGGAACAAGAAGGCAAGGGCTCTTCTGGATCTATTTTCCACTTTTTAGAAATGGCGATCTTTACCTATCAAGAAATACGAGGACAGGAAGGCTGGGATGATGAAGAAGAAGCCATCTTTAATGGACAAATACTCTTAGTGGAGGAAGAAAAGCGAAAGGGGGGCAAGGAAAAGGTGAACTCAGGACTAGGCAACTCACTAGGCAGCTCAACAATGTGCAGCTCAACAATGTTATTGATACATACTCTACTAGAAATTGGATTTAGTACTTGTGACAATGAGACCCTTCTCAAGGTTCTAGGATGATGGTTGTGGTGGTGGTGGTAGTGATGACAATGACTCCATTAGTTCAGCTTGCTGCAAATAACAACCATTTGAAAAATAATCTTCAGAACATACTACTTCCATATTGTTAATCCCCAGCATCTTTACATTCAAGTAGTCATTGCTATGGTAGCTACCAAATATGAATTGCCAAAATCCATATCGCCATTAGAGGGAAAAAATTTCCCATCTTAATGTTTGCAACTTGGTTCCCTTATCCCAAATTGGGAGAAAATGATTAGCTCAAAGTCAAAGAATAAGCACTATGACCAAGTTGGAATTTGAAGTTGGGTGTCCTCAATCTTACTTTAGTACTTCACTACTACAATAGGTTTGTAGCAATGGAAATTAGGCATCCGTGCTGCCTCAAATGGAAATTATGTAAACTACTGAGAGAATATAGGATTGAGAAGTGTCCTATGAAATCTAGAGAATCAGGATATTTTCTTGAGGATCATTAGTTATCTTGAAACATGGCATGAGACCTAGAATGAAGTACTCCAAAGAAATTAAAAATCTCATAAAACCTCCTCAGTTTCTCACGTAGCAAAAGATTTCCAAACACACATTAACTTCCAATTGTGCAGAAGTTAGACAACTCAGGTATCAACAGAAAGGAAAGGGCCAAGATACTTGGAAGCAAAGTTGGAAGCTCATGCACTAATTATCACACAACTCAATGCAAAAATTTGTACAGTAGTTTGTGTTAATCATTGTGGTTGCTTTTTCATATATCATAATGTTACCTATATAGAATAGAATAGCAGAATTGGAAGGGACCTTGGAGGTCTTCTAGTCCAACCCGTGCTTAGGCAGGAAACCCTACACCACTTCAGACAAATGGTTATCCAATCTCTTCTTAAAAGCTTCCAGTGTTGGAGCATCCACAACTTCTGGAGGCAAGTTGTTCCACTGATTAATTGTTCTATCAGGAAATTTCTACTTAGTTCTAAGTTGCTTCTCTCTTTGATTAGTTTCCATCCATGGTTTCTTGTCCTGCCCTCAGGTGCTTTGGAGAATAGCTTGACTCCCTCTTCTTTGTGGAAGCCCCTGAGATATCAGAACACTACTAGTCCTTCTTTTCATCAGACTAAACATACCCAGTTCCAGCAACCATTCTTTACATGTTTTAGCTTCCACTCCCCTAATCATCTTTGTTATTCTTCTTCTGCACTCTTTCTAGAGTCTCCGCATCTTTTTTACATCATGGTGATCAAAGCTGAATGCTGCATTCCAAGTGTGGCCTTACCAAGGCATTATAAAGTGGTATTAACACTTCATGTGATCTTGATTCCATCTCTCTGTTTATGCAACAACTGGTGGCTGTGGCACACTGATGGCTCATATTTAAATGATTGTCCACTAGGACTCCATATAGAACAGGTTTTCTTCTTTTTTTCCCGTTTTTTTTTTTTTTTTTAGGGAAAATTGTATATGCCTTTTGTAGGAATATCTCAAAAAGGTGGGTGATTTCCCCTGTGTTTGAAAAAAAATAAGCCAAGCTTCTTTGAAATGAAATGAAACTGCTTGGTGTTTTTTTTTTCTCATGGAAATCTGACTTGATAATTTTCTTCTTACATATGTATGCCATCAAATCAACCATCTACCCAAATGTATCAAACTTTCCTCCTTTAAACATTGCCTGGAAATAGCAGTTTTATCACTACTGCATTTCACTATTAAGCATCTTGAATCAGTTAATGGAGTGGAATGTCTGGTGTTTAAGAAATTCAACATGTAGTCTCCTGAATTACCTTTGCCTTCCCCTATTCATTCCTCTTGAATCATTTCTTAAATATTAGTTATTATTCACCCTGTGTGACAAAGTAAAGTGTCTCCACTAGGTTATTTCACAAATGGATATTGCTTCTGGCACGTTAACTTCACCACCCTTCTCTCTGCATCCTGATGCCACATTGATGGCAAACGAACTCTTATTTGAAAAATTGAGCAAATTTTTATTTAGAAGATTTTTCTAGTGGGGTTCACCCAATTCTTTAAATAAGATGATCTTATCATGAAGCTGTGTGGTGGTTCTGCTATTTCATGCAGAAATCAGTAGACAACAACAGAGGGATTCAACCAGTTTGGTAAGTGCAATGCGGTGCATTTGAAAACAGCTCTGAAATTTCTACTTTCCTTCTACTGCAGCCCCGTGACAAAACAGCTGAGGCGCACAAGCAGTTCTGCAGCGCCAATCAACTGGGCTTCAAACAAAGGAAATATAGGACAGACTAGCGCAAGGATGGATGGGAGGGGCCAACCCATCACCAGAACTACCGGTTTGCCTGAACCAGTCTGTACCGCTGGATCCCAATCCTGGATAACTAGTTTAAAATCTTTAATTATTCTGAACATCTTTGGGGTTTCTTCTTCTGTGACTTCTCTTCTTACTAGGATGATTTCCACTGGTTTGAAAAAAATATATATACTTCATAGTAATGTTTTGGAAGGTGTAAGTAACAGTATTTTAATGCCCATCCATTCCTGCAGATTGAAGTTGGTATCTTTGCTTATATTAGGATCAGAAGAAAAGAGATGAGCCAAGAATTTTGATGTTGACAAGGAAGTAGCTTCTTCTTTTAGCTCATTTCAGTATCTGATTCATGGCTCAAATGTGTAAACAGGCACCAGAGCTAAAGTTGAAGTCAAGGATTATTATCCATTTAATCTAAGGGTCATTAGTGCACCAGCCTGAAAGCTATTTTCTACTTTAGATTACATGAAATATGGAGCATGATCCCTGAGCATGCTCAAAGTATTTTTTATCACTACTGACAGTTATGGCACATACACATTGACATCATTCACCCACTGCACAAAGCTGTATTGTGTCTTTTTTGGTTCTGGCATTGTGTGTTCTATGGATCCAACCATTCGTGGCTTATTCAACAGTGGCTAGCCAAATCCTAGTTAATATGTGAAACCAGCCATTTACAATTTTCATGAATAGACAGAAACTATTTTCTAGATGCCTATCAAGCAAAATTCTTTTGAGTTTGTGTGTCAGCAGCAACCTTGTCATCCACATCAGACAAAAATAAAGTTCGGCTATAAATCCAAGTAAAATTATTTCCATCCAGTTAAAATTACCTGTAAAACCTCATGTTTTAATATTGATGGTAGGGAAAAAAGAATGTTTTCTAAGACACGATTGATTCTTACAGGTGACTAAATCATTTAAAATCTCTAAGGTTAAAATGTAATCAGGAAATAAGCTAATAAAAACTTGCAAAATATTTTGTCTAAAAGTGGATTGATTTGTGTATGCCTTCATTTGATTGATATCCTGTTTTGTCTTCAAATTACTCCACACTCCATCACCAGCCATTGACACAGCCAAATGCAAAAGCAGATATAGCTCTGGGATTTGTAATGGTTGGGTAGAAAATACATTTTCAAAGGTCAACAGCTTTTTCTACTGACCAGACTAAAGGGATGGGTTCCTGGCTCTGAAAAGCCTTACATAGTGAAGTATACTTCTTTCTCTCTTTTTAAAATCCTTCTGGGAAAGTCATGCTTACTCTCTTGGGTCTTTCAATTTTTTAATATCTATCTATCTATCTATCTATCTATCTATCATCTATCTATCTATCTATCTATCTATCTATCTATCTATCTATCTATCTATCTATCTATCTAATTATTTAAAATCTGTATGCTGCAATATACAGTACTTTTAATTTTAAAACAAAGATGCATACCTCCATCCTATTTTCTCTTTTTAAGATAAGCAATGATATGCAGAGTTAGTGTTCAGTGTTTAATCACTTTTGTATAAACTAGTTTAAGCTGAGGGCTTAATTGGTTTCAAACTCCAATGGAAAACTTTGCCTTGAAGGACCTTTTAGGTTGCAGCCTACTCAAGGAAGTCAAAGTAACCATGGTGATGGTCTAAAAAATTACAGGCCTATCAAAATGGCAGCCATGAGCCAAATATACACAGGCCACACCCACCCTAGCTTTGCAAAGCCCCAAAAACGATAGGTCACAATCCGGCCCATGACACAATCGAGTTTACCCGTGGTCTAAAACCTTATTCTTCAATATATCAGGTGAGGTCTAATTAAAGTATTTCTTATCCTGTACTATGAAGAACTATCAGACAAAAAGGAATGATTTACTCTCCTCCATTAATTCTGCCTACTTGTCAACTTGGGGATGAAGCAGCTAGGATTGGTCATGGAAATGCATTGTACTGACCAAGATGCTCAATCTAACAAACTTCCCATTGAACATTTAGATTCCTTGAACAATTTAGGAATACTGCCAGAGGACCATTATCAAGGTAGACTGGCCTAGAAAACCAATGTCATGTAGGTTAGCAGCTCTTTAATTTTAGAGCTTTAGTAACAGAATCTTGCAATATCTTTCCTATTTAATTGCATTTATGTGAACTAAAGAAGGGCTTGTCAGAAATGTTTATCCATGCAGCATTCTTGGCATAGACTCAGACCCCTTTTATCTGATGATTGCCTTGGTAGTCAGTCTCTCTCCTGTCCTTCGGATTAATTCCTTCTGCTTTCTACAAGATTTCTATGAATAGCAATAGCACTTAGACTTATATATTGCTTCATAGTGCTTTACAGCACTCTCTAGGCAGTTTTACAGAGTCACTATATTTCCCCCAACAAACTGGGTCTTCATTTTATCAACCTCAGGAGGATGGAAGACTGAGTCAACCTTGAGCCCTATCAGGATCAAACTCCCGGCTGTGGGCAGAGTTAGCCTGAAGTACTACATTCTAACCACTGTGCCACCAGGGCTCCTTAATGCTAGCAGGAGTGTGTCCAGATTTAGTAGAATATTACTCTAAATTTATAGTACTGGAGGATTTCAATTTTAGAAACAGATCAGAATTTTATGCCTTCCACTGAGGCACAACCTAACAAATGTGCAGTCCCTTGCAGTTTGGGAGTGTTTTTACTTTTTGCACTGTTAGTAGGTTCAGAGATAGTGAAGTGGGATTTTACACTGGTGTGCCAGCTGTGATCTGAATTGGTCAAATTTGATGACTTCTCCATACACTATGGCAGATTATGATGGGGACTTGTTATTTATTTCTGACTGATATGCGCTAATTTGTTATGGGTTTAATTGGCCAGTTTTATAGTTCAAATTGTAATTGTATTATACTATGTGCTGCCTAGAGTGTTATTTTTGGTTGAAGGAACAGCAATGACAATCAATCAATCAAATAAACAAACAAATAATGTATTCCACATCCAACTGCCCTGCTGTGCAACCAGATGTATTTCAGCTTTCGTTGACATGTGATCATTTTTACTACGTGCCTCAACACTAGGTAAAAATCATTGTGGGCATGCAATGGAGCATCAGATTATCAATTCAATACACACCCATTCTCCTTAATGGCTATTTCAGTCAACAACGTTTGAGAGCTTTTATTTCTCCATTTGTTTGTTTGTTTTAGATTAGTTTATATGACCACCCATGTTGCAGATATGACTCTGGGCAGGTAACAAATGTGAGCTGATTTTCCCTTTTACTTGATTCCTTTCAAGAATGGATTCAGAATCTTGTAGAATCCATGCACTGGGGCAGAATGATGTGCAGAATTGTATGTTTCTTGTGTTACATTAGCTCTCATATTTAGCTAAATGAATTAAATGACACCAAGAAAACTGGTGACATATCCAAAGCCAAGCCAGGGCTGTCCACATGGGAAGAATTAAAAAATAATGTGAACTGCAATCATACTATGTATCAATCAAAAAAAAATGAGGGTGCTTTGATAACAGGGCTGCAGCTCCCATCTTGACTACTTCTGTAGACATTCCTGAGCCAGCCTCTAAATCCAGGGGTAAGAAAGGAACAAAGTCGTTATTTTTCTATTAAATTTAGTTTGTAACAGCAGCCAGTCCCCCATTCTGTTCCCCTCTGCTGAAAATAGTAGCCAAACTGTTGGATGTTTTGGCTGCAGATGTTTTCAATGTCTGGGTAACTCTCAAATTGTAACCTTACTTCCTCTTTACACATTTTACACAAGGTAGGTTCCTTTCTAGTTATGAATTCCAGGTGTAAAAGACATGTATATATTCTTCACAGGATATAATCTGTGACAGAATACTTCTATATCTACAGCCTGTTCAACCCCTTCCCATTCCCTGCAAAACAGTTTAAAACTACTGCCAGCCTAGAAATCATAAATAGAAATGATGTTTTTTTAAAAAACAAACAAACAATAAAACAGGAATTATATAAAACAGGAATTATACTGTCTTTCTTTCCAAAAATACAAATACCCCCCGCACCCCCCACCCCAAGGAGTATATTGTTCCTAAGCTATCCATAGTCATGGAGTACCAAAAATCCCACTCACTTTCATATATATTTTTTTAAATGAAGAGCAACAACTTTCCTCTACTGTATGTTTGTCAGTAGATATTTTGAGATCCAAAATATCTTGTCAAAATTTTAAGACATTGCTATGATTGCAAAAAAAAAAAAAAAAGACTCCGAACCTAAGTAATCCAAAGAACCCCACCAAGTTCTTCTAGGTGTCCCCTCCCCCAAAACACCATCCATCTCTGCAAATTGTGAGGATGAAATAATAGTGTGGATTCCCCCACCCCCACCCCAGTTGCTTTTCTCAAAAGTGAAGAAATGGCAATTGGGAAGGAGAGAGGAAAGATCTGATCAATGGATTCAGGAAAAAGGAAGCTCAGAGAAGAAGACACTGAATCTCTAGGGAGGGAGGGGAAAAGGATGGCCAGCTAAAAGCTCCGAAAATTGGGACGGGAGACCCCCCATCCACAAAGGCTGCAGTGCTGCAGAAGTTGAAAAGAAAATGCCAGCCTGGCTGTAGTTTCCAAAGAACAATTAACTTAAATGCCTCCAAATTAATAAGGCTGTTGAAAGTTTAGTTCCAAAGTGGTACAAAGCAGCAACGTAAAACCTGACCATAACCAAATACTTTAGGGGTGCATTCACACAGCAGAAAGGTTCGTCCGGCACACGCACAGCTCCAAGAAGACCCTCCCTATGTGCCCTTGTCCAAGTTGTGTGCTTTCTATACGCTGCCCAGGCATGCTGCCCCCCCCCGCCCGCACTCCCAATAAGCATTTTGTCGAAATAAGAAATCTATCGGGAACCCTATTGCCTTTAGTTCTTCCCCAACTTGTTCTTCCCAGTTCAGTTTTCTCAAGTTTGTTCTCCACTTCTGTGGACCTTATATTCAGCACGTACCAGCCTACAAACAGCTGCAACCTTCATCTGCCCATCTCTGCCAAACACCTGAGTGAAACAGAGGAAGAGGAAATAAAAGGAAACTTCCTACAGCTTGTTCCAGAGACAATCCAGTGGCTTTTCAGATGCCTTTCTCCGGGCGGCGGTGAGAACTTGTCAGCGGTCTATTTCCAAAAGTGAGGAAAAGAGAAGAGGGATTTGTATGCTTCTAAATTTAGCTTTACGTGCAGATGAAAGGGGAGGTGGAGGGGGGACAAAATAACATTTCAAAAGAGAAGGGAGAATTACAGAGTTAAAATGCGGCACGCCTGTGCGAGAGCAAGAAAGATATTTTTTTTTTAAAGGACCACCTTTCTCTTTTATTTTTCCTGCAGAAATGCAAAGAAAGAGCATCTGTTCATGTGAAGAGACTGCAGGCAGGGCGAAGGGGAAAGAGCTGTATCATAAAATCCTTTGATAAAAAGCACTCTAAACATGTTCCGCAGCCCAGTATACCAGCTCACCGTCACCAAATCCCGAGACAACCTCTGCCGGGAAAAGCAATTTTTCAGACTGAATTCAAGATGTCATGAATGGCCCATTAAACGGCCCAGGGAGGGAGAAACGGGTTTGGACTTATGAGAAAATGGGGCTTGCAGGAAAGGGTCGCAGGGGATGGACATGGGATATGGGGGGGAATGTCGATAGGCACACAGGTTGGTGCTCCGGAACGGCTGCATCCCCTCAAACCCCATTCCCGCTCAGCCCCCACTCCGAACCAGACGTCTGCGATCAGCCAAAGTCCTGTCTCTTTAATAAACTGACTGCCTTCTGTCTGCTCGGAGTAAATTTCATCCTGTCATCAGGTCGCGGAGGAGGGGTTTGCTAATACACAGTTTGCTCCGTGGATCGATGCTTCCTGGCATCGCCTCGTCCTGCCTGTGTGTGTGTGTGTGTGTGTGTGTGTGTGCGCGCGCGTATGTTTGTCTGTGTGTATTTGTGAGTGTGTGTGTGAGTAAGTATATGAATGTGGGTTAGGCTGCGTGCGTGCGTGTGTGGACGCGTGAGTGTGTGTGAACACCCAGATTTCCTTCCATCCCCCGAGCTCCTCCGTCCTCATCCACATCACTCCCAACCTGGCATCTGGACGGCTACAAACCTGCAGGTTTCACGGCGGATAGTCGCCCAGCCGCCATAGAGAGAGAGGAGAGAGAGAGAGAGCTACGCGAAGGAGGCGGAGAGCAGAAGGGGGAGAGAAGGGGGGAAAAAGGCCAGGGGGGAAGGCGAGGAAATAGCAAACCTCCCCCCCTTCGCCAGCCGAGCAAACAGAACTATTTATGCATCCCGATTTTGTTATTTATTGATCCACTTTAAGGAGAAAAAACAACAACAACCCAAAATTGCCCCGGCGCACAGCGAGGGTTCCTCTCCTTTGCCGTGGATGTGCCTGGATGTTGGCATCAAAGGAAGTCTCGCAATAGTTCAAACACAACAAGGGGGACAAAAAAGGCGCCCCCCCCTCAGCTTCTCCAACGCTGTTTTGGTTGTAAGAGAGAGAGAGAGAGAGAGGAAAGGGAGAGAGTGAGAGAAAAGAGCCCAAACAAAGCTGCCACCCTCCGCATCCCGAAAGACTCCGAACAGGTTGATAGAGGAGAAGCCAGGGCGCTCGGCGCTGTTGGTTGCCGCCGCCGCGTTGAGCGGCTGAGAAGGAGGGAAAGGGAGGAAAACACACACACACACACACATACACAGGCGCGCACACACAGGCGCGCACGCCGAGAGTGAGGGAGAAAGAGAGAGAGAGAGGGAGCAAACAAACCCCGCCAGCCTCGGAGCGGCTTCGGATCTGGGAAGAGAAGAGTGTGAGGTTGAAGAAAGTACAGCGATGCCAAGGCGGAAACAGCAGGCACCCAAAAGGGCGGCAGGTAAGAAAGACAGCGAGGCGCCCCGGCTCCTCTCCCCGCCTCCCCGGATCTGGCTGGTGGGTCATCCCTTCTGTGGGTGCGTGCCGGGTATTCAGACGCTTCGCGCGCCCGGTTGCCAGCAGGTCTACCTCCGCCTCTTGATTCTCTCTCTCTCTCTCTTTTTTTTTTTTTGCAGCCCCCTTTTTCTTTCCTCGCCCGCTCGGGTTCTCTCGCTCTGACACACACACACACACACCACACACTGAGAGAGAGAGTGAGAGACAGAGAGAGACAAACACGCGCGCACGCACTCACACCAAGCCCTCTTTCCTCAAACTTGGACGGGATTTGAATCAGTTTCGTTTGCAGTTTCCTGTCTTTTCGCTTTGGGGGGAGGGGGGGAAGGGGAAAAAAAAGAGGGGGAACGCGTTGGCGTGTCCCTTGTCCCGCTTTTCCAAGCTACTGTTTCCTTAAACTTTCTCCCTTCCTCCTCAACACCCCCACCCCCCGCACGCAACTTTCTTCCGCTCGGCTTTCCCTTCGCCCTCTCTCCTCCGTCTCTCTTTGCAGCCCCCCCTCCTCCTCCTCGCTTCGCCCCCGCTTGGCATCGCTTCGGGCATGGGTGTGTGGGTGTGTGTGAGTGGCTGGGCAGGATGTACCGTTGGACCTGTATTTTTTGCAAGGCAGGCGGCGTCCGTAAAGGATTGGGGGGGGGGGGATTTTTTTTCCCCTTTGGGGGGTGGTGGTGGTGGTTCTGGGGTGGGTGGGTGGGGGAGGTTAGAAAGGAGGAAGGAGGCGGCCGCCAGCGGTGCCGGGTTTTTTTTTTGTTTTTTGTTTTGGAAAGCTTTGTTTCTTGCAGCAGTTTGAGACGCTCGTCCGGGAAAAAATAGCTCGGGAGGGGGAGAGAGGGGAGGTTGGGAGGCGGCCAAGCTCGGCTGTGCTGTGGATGAACCCCGCTGGGTGAAGTTCAGTCCTTTGATTTCTTCGGCGTGCGAAAAAGAAAGGGAAAGCAAAGCGAAAGTCCGGCCGGAAACCGAGTGAGCGTTCGGAGCGGGGGCGGGGAGGGAAGGGAGAGGGGGATCTGCGGCGGGCAACTACGGTGGAGGTGTGGGATCCTGTGCTTCCCACTGCCCGGGCCGGGCCGCTCGACGGCTGGGCTCAGCTCGACGCTGCCCGGTTCGCCAAGTTACCAAGCGAGGGCCCAAAGGCCGCCTGGAGTGGGAGGGGTGGGGTGGAAGGCCGGGTCAAAGGCGGCGGGGCTGCGATTTGCAGGAGCCGGAGAGCTCGCTCAACTTTTGCGGGGGGGAGAAACGGTGGGCCTGGGGGAAGGCAGGCAGCGGACGCTCCCGAAGCCAAAGAACTGAAGGCTGGCCCGGCTGGGAAGGCGGTAACTGGGGGAAGGCTTCGCCTTGGTCTGGCTGTGAACCCTCGGTTCAAGTTTGGTTCGGTGTACTTGGAAAGAGGTCCGAAGAGTTGGTGGGGCTTTTTAGCCGTAGCTTCGAGAGCTGAGGAAGAAGTTCGTTTCTCTGTCACCAGACCCACTCACAGGGGGGCGGCGGGGGAAAACCAACAACAACCAGCTTTCCAGTTGATTGCCAGCTTTGATTTGACATTTGATTGATCACCTGTCATCTTGCTGCCTTTGATCTATTCATTCTTGATATATATCAATAAATCACTCACTATGGTAACCTGAGTGCCAATGACGCAAGTCTTGCCCTCTCTAGACTCTTTTAGCCAGGCAAGTACAATTGTTATCTTGTTTGGCTTTAATGTGGCTGGGATTATTCTTTTATCTACCCCACCCATTTTGTGTGTGTGTGTGTGTGTGTCATTGTGTCCAGTAAGATTAAAAGTGTACTAGGAAAGAAAGTTGATTTTCTTAAAAGAGCAAACAAACTCTTCCCTACCCATGAAACTATTTGGATGTTCAGGGTGATGGGCTGGAGTAAATGCTGTAATGTTTGAGAATTGTTCAACATTGAAAATAAATTCAGAAGGAAAAGATTTGGGAAAGTTTTACAAACATGATTCAGTTCAGGTGTGTGTGTGTGTGTGTGTGTGTGTGTGTGTGTGTGTGTGTGTGTTTCACATTCTCCATATTTGGAGTTTAATCCACATAAAAGTATCCAAGAGAGAACTCATCTGTATATAAACTTAATTTGCAAAGCAAATCATACATGACTATTACTGTTAGTGTTGCTATTACCTATTTCACGGCAATGTAAAGTACTGCAGTTTAGGTCTTCTCCATATGCAATGTTTTGAAGAAAAAAAAGAAAAATAAAAATAAAAAAGAAATCTTCCTTGGTCTTTATGACTCTTCTTGTTTTTAAACTTTCCAAGCCCAATAAGTCCTAAGCACAGAGTGTTTTTGTAACTTCTGCTATCATGGATACTCATCATCTATAAAATATACCATCCATTTCAAAATGTTCCCCTCTTTGACTGTCTTTTTAAATAAATTGCTTTTCATTCAAAATATGCACAAGATTAGAAAGAAATAGGATTGATGGTGGGGGGGCAGGAGGAGATAAGATACTGGGCAACAGCGAGTGATTGAATGGCGTCTTCTCAACTGGTTCACTGGGATGCCATCCTTGGCCTGTGCCCAGGGTTATGCTCCCTTGATCATTTATTTCTTGTAAAGGTTTCCAGACAGATACTTTGGAAAACTTGGGCACACCTCATTTTCTCTGCTACAGAATATTACTTGTGGTTTCCTTCCAACAGTATCTTCTTTCGGGTATTCTTTTGTTTTCCACTCTGTATGGTTTCAGCTGGTTTCTTTAAGGGACAATTTAGGTTTTTGTTTTTTTCCAAAAGAGTCCACCTGAAGCAAGATTAAACTGGACAACTCTGACTCGCAGGGTGTGCATTGTAGCTTAGCAATTGTTGTAAGATTACTTTTTTTTTGTTTCCCGCCTTCTAATGAAAAAGGTTCTTGAATACCATCTCAAAGTCTCTGTGCCACAGTGTGGCCTTGGAACAGGAGGAGGAAGGGAAGGAAATAATTGATTATACCGATGTTTGGCACGACTATTCTCTTTGGCTTTCTTTTATTGAGCCTTTAATCTTCCTCTTCAAAAGGGAGAAAGAGCAAAGAAAGAAAGAAAAGGGGAAAAAAAGAATTGCATGTTTGGGAAAGGTCTGTCTGATTCTTTTGTCTGATTCTGAGTGTCGATTCAGAAAAAAAAAAGTTTACAACTTTTGAGACCACCAGTCTGTAAGGGGTGGGAGGGATGTGGAGAAAAATAAAGTTAAGTGATGGGGTTTTGGATTTAGCTGTCTTGGTTATGCCTTGGATTTAATGCCTATGCACAACTGTAAATAATTACGTCCAAGCATCTACTTTGGAAACAGGTTTCTTCTCTGATTAATGAACATCGTAAAGGTTAGAGAGAACAAGCAAAGGAATCAAGGAGGATGGCCCTCTGGATCCTGGAAACATGACAATCCCTCTCCCCACCGCCCATTAATTTTAAGCCATGACAACCTTATATCTTACAGAGTGCCATAATGAAAATCAGCAATGTAAGTGGATAAGGGGATGAGGAAGGCACTTTTAAACCTTCTCTCTTTCCAAAAGCATCTTCGGAAATGGTACTCTGAGTCAGGGAAAACAAGCCGTTGGGTCAAATGCATATGTTCCTCCGGATTCCTTTCTCAGCAGCAATTGTTCTTTTGGACTATTGTCTGCATAATTCTTTAAGCAGATGTTTGGATATTTTTAGGTCAGTGCCTGACATTACATCATACCTTGATTTGCAATGATATATTATCATGTGCGTTGCTATCCTCCATCCTGAAAAAAACCAAGGTGCTTTACAGATTGTCTGTCTGATTCTTCTCTTCTCCCATGGCTGCAAGACAGCAGAAAATGCTCCTGCTGCCAATGAGATTACATAGAGGAGAAGAGAGGAAGAGGAGAATCAGGCTAGGAAGGTTGTTCCTGAGTGACAAAAATACAGGTGACTCTGGGGAATCACCGTTGTGTAACAATAGAAAGGAAAAACTTAGGACTAAGACTGAATTGATATGTTAATTCCATTTTTATTTTTCTATAGCGGAAATAGCTTTCAAACCCAATTCCACAGGATTATGCTTTTCTCTCCTCCTAGAGCTTGTTGAGATGTGCATATTTTATTTTGTACATTGTAAATTTGCTGTTCATTGCTCCTGAATATAAACCTGGAGTTAGTAGTTTTCTTTTCTGCTTCCTCCCTGCCCTTTGGTTCCCCTTCCTACCTCTGCTGGGCCCTGAGAGGTTTCCCTTTTAAGAAGCGAAAGCCCAAAAGTACGACAGAGAAAAGAAAGAAAAGAGAGAAGAGAGAGAGAGAGAGACCAGCTGCATCTACTTTGTTTATGGGAAGTAGAAATGAATAATGCAGAATTTGTTTTCATGAAAGTCCTCGTGTGGCAGTAAACATAAGGCTATTAGCAATCATTATTTAAAAGTTGCAATTTGCACCTTAATAGTACCAGTTATTAAAATAGTGAATGATACATTCAGACAGGGCAAATCTGCATTCTTGGAGGCAGCCTAGGGAAGACTTTGTTCTGATTTATGCTATCCGCATACTCTTACCAATGAAAGCTTCTGGCTTTTATATTTTGTTAGTCCTATGATTAGGAAAGATAATAAAACATTATTATCTTTAAGCAACATTAGCAACATGAGGTATAAGGGGGGGTGTTAGAGAAATGGGCTGAGCTTTTCTTTCATTCTCCCAGGAAATGAAAGAATATTAAAAACATAGATGGAGACCTCGGAGTTCCCTATATCACAACACGGTCAAATGACTTGAAAACAAAATTCTTCGGAAAGAGGAATGGACAGAGATATTGTGTTATCAGAGGAATGCATCCCCTGGTTTGTGGATCAGACTATTGGATGGATAGCACCCAAAGTATATTGGGAATCCTCAAAACGCCCTGATTGTGCCCTGACCCCATCAGAAGAAAAAGGTAGGAGAAGGCCAGAGATCTCGTGACAAAAATCCAGAGACCCACTTGGCAATATAAAAACCATGTTGCACACCTAGAAAATTGCTGATTGGATTAAATCTGTCTTATATTACTCAGCTACTAGTTTTCTTTAGGATATCAGAATGGAACACTGCCCTGTTCACACACACACACACACACACACACACACACACACACGCGCGCGCAAACACAAATCACTGAATTTTCCTAGCATTCAGGTCTTCCTGATAGAAGCGGCTCATGTCTATTGACAGTGGGTAATGATTAGAGTTTCCTCTGATTATCATCAATAATTACGATAGTGTTCTTTGCAGAACACGGTTAAATCCAGCTGGGAAAATGCCATACCCATGAAGGACATTAGATGAATAGAACTTTGCAGCCGAGCAGCTGGACTTGGCCGTGGCGAGTTGGCCGTGGCGAGTTGTCCCAATCTGGGCCTATGATCCCCAATCTTACCCTCTTTTAAAGAATGAATGCGAATACCAAACACTGTTGCTGAACATTTGCATGGCTGGCTTAGGATGGATGAGCTATATTCAAGAGCATGATTGGAAGATAGCAGATGGGATGGGCTAAAACTAAAATTAAACATGCCCAAAGACAGCTGGAGTTGGGCCGCTATATAAAAAAAATAAAAATTAAAAAAGGAAAGGAAAGGAAAGTTCTCAGAGACCTACAGAGATACTACTGATTTTATCAAAATAATGAAATGAAGGTTGCATCACAATGACCCAAGTTTTATCCCTTTCATAGTTGCCTGCAGTGTCGCCACACATACATGAAGGGACCGGACCTTGTGTCGTGACAGTGCAACTGTTGCTTTTGCCCTTCCTTGAAGCCCTTGCTTTTGCCCTCCCTCGATCCCCCCCCAAAGTGGAGGGGATCATGTTCATGCTCACTTAGTTCTGAGGAAGCCAAAGGGCACCTGTGCCATGTCCAGGTGCCAGTGTACAATTACTTTTTTTTACAGCAGCCTGTCATTTTTCTGGCATTTAATATAAGTGAAAGAATTTCTCCCACTGCGTTTTTCAGACTGGGAAATATGGGCCCTCGAGGAGGTTGTGTAAAGCCATTGTGTAACAGAAAATGACAACAACATCAGAAGTAGCTTCTCTGCCATCTCCAATAGGAAAGTAAGGTTTAAAAAAAAAAAACCCTGAGACTGTCAGGCAGTCTTGGAGCCCAGGGGCGTGTGGTGGTAGAGGTGCAGGGAGAAAGAATAGCCATTTGGAGAAGGATTACTAAAGGGTGCCTTTGCCATATCTTGTATTTGATTTAAGCAGAGTGCTGTTGGCTCCAAGGTTTATGGACACTGAAGACAGCAAATTGCTAGTGAATCTTTTTTAATCCCAGAGAAAATGAAATATGCTTCCTCACTTTTCTGACTGTCCGTGCACTGTGTGGCATGACGACACTCAGATAGTGAGCTCTTTTATCATTTGTGCACCACACCAATTTCAGGAGCTACCTCAAATTTCCATTGTCCGTAGTTTGAGTTCCCAAAGGATGAAACATTTACTACAGTTAATCCTTGATTTATGACCCCAATTGACCCCAAAATTTCGGTTGCTAAGCAAAACATTTGTTAAGTGAAGTTGGCCCCATTTCGTTTTATGATTTTTCTTGCCATAGTTCTTAAGTGAATCACTGCAGCTGTTCTTTAGTAATATTGTTCTTAAGTGAATTTGGTCTCCCATTGACTTTACCTTGGAAAAGGTAATCACACAACTCCAGGACATCATAACCGTCATAAAAACCATCATAAACAACCATCCACATATTGATCCTGGGAATATGGGAATTCTGCAACAATTGTAAGTGTGAAAAAATGTTTCAGTGCTGTTGTAACTTCAAATGGCCACTGAACGAACTGTTGTAAATTAAGGATTACTTGTATATTATTTCAAACATTAGTACTAGCCACCTTCATACGTCCATTAAGATGTTGCATATAAAGCTATACCAATTGTAGAATGATATTTGTCTATATAAGAGTTAATAAAGACTTCTAACCAGGATTTACAATTTTTCTAACCCCAATAACTTCTTCCAATGTAACTGAAAACAATTTCTGCTAAAGTTGTTCCTAGGTATGATATCACATCAAGTGAAACTCAATACTACCAAGGAATTTTCTTCTGTCTCTTCCTCTGATGCTCCCTACTACCTTAAACCACAAACTCCAGCAAATTTGTTTTACATATGCCTTGGTGCCAATTTTACTTCCAGTTTTAGTGTGTGAAATATTGGACTTCAGTAAAGCACCCAAAATGCACAGAATTTAAAAACTCAGAGGTTGATTTGTGCAAGAAACCAAATGCAATATTTAAGAGATGAAATAACAGTTGTGAATCTGGATTCATTTTGGTTTTTTAAAAAATATTCTTTGTAAAAAAAATATTTTTTAAAATATATTGGATGAGAGACAGGTTAAGAAGGATATGTGACACACTATGCTTCCTTTCCCAAAATCTAGCGATGAAAGTAGCATATTGTTAAAATTTTATTAAGACAGCTTGCTTTTTGCTTGCTTGCTGGCTTTCTTACATTTTAAGTCATGTATGTATGTATGTATGTATGTATGTATGTATGTCCTAAAATATAAAGCCTACAACTCTAAAGAGCATGCTCTCACAAGCAGCAGAGGCATTAGGAGTCTTGCCCTTGAGCCAGCCAGAAATACTAGCAATGTAAATGATTTTGGCTTCATTCATTCAGCAAATTTAACCCTTGATTTTGTATTGTATGGTCCAGCTCAACAAAGACATTGGAGGAGAACTTATTCCTAAGTATCTGTACAAAAGATTACTGCCTGGACTTTATTGCTGGATTTGGCATTAAAAGGAAGATGAGATTAGATTCTTAATCCAAAAGAAAAAGATATTGTTAAGTTTAGAGCATAAACTGCATTTTATCCTTCGCTGTCCTGCCGAACTGCTCTACTGAATCTTTGGGGAAATCTGATTGTTTTTATTATAGTTGCTCTAAATCTTACAGCAGTTTTTTCTCCCCTTCAGTTGGATGGCATTATCGGCACTGTGTTTTCTTAAATTATATATGTCATTCTGGAATGCTCTTCTACATCATCCCTATAAAATGGATTTTTACTATTTTGCTAGTGGTATAAAACATCACGCTACCTTTGAGAGATTATTAAAATGGGCTATTTTATTTGGAATTGCAGTTTCAGGAAACAAAATCTAAACATTTGTGAATATCCAATTCCACTCTAGTATACTAAAAACACCATTTACAGGGAGCCTTTTTTCATACTATAATAACATCTGATTTTTACGCAGGCACATGAAACTTGTATTTTTTTTAACCTTAAAAAAATAAAACCGGAGGCTTAAAGCACCTTTTGCACAATAGAAATGTTTTCATTTTGAAACAAAACCAAATCAGCACGTGTGCACACGCACACACTAAAATAACCCATCATGGAGAATAATTCCTTTGCTAAATTTCATAGCAAATGAAATCATAGGGATCACAGACAAGCAGTTTCCTCTAAGTATTTTGACGTGTTCTTTTTTGGTGATCAGTGTTTATTGTTTTTAAAACTGAGATTTTCTCCATATGACACATTTTTGGAGGGCAAAAAGCCCATTCCATTATTATGATTGCCCTTGTTTATAAACTTCCTGCTCCTAATGACTTGAGAGTATTCCTGCAACTATTGCCATTATGAAAGCTTATTATTCTCTAGCCTTTGAGCCATCAAATATAAATTCCATTTCTACAATCTACACACTGTTCTTTTTGCCTGACTTTCTTTCCAAACTTGCTTTCTACTTAGAGTGTGCTAGCAAGGAAAAAAATAGATTTGACTTCGGAAGGTGTGTGAGAGGAAATACTGTTAGGCAACAGCATTTATTTGTTAGCATCTTCTAAGCTGGTCTCACTGATGCCATCCTTGGCCCATATCAAAGGTTTTCCTTCCTTCATTATCTCTGCAAAGGATTTCTCATAAAGATTTTCAAATTGATACTTTCGAAACTGTTCCTTTGGTATCTCTCTATCTATCTATCTATCTATCTATCTATCTATCTATCTATCTATCTATCTATCTATCTATCTATCATCTCTCTATCCATCTCCCTATCTGATTTATACGGCAACCAACTCATTCTCAGTAACTCAGGTCAGCTTATAAAATACAAATACCTTCTGCCACAATTGAAAAAGTTTCTTGGATGAGAAGTGAAATGTTTTCAAAGGGGGAAACAAACAACCAAGAAAATCCAGTTGATTTCTGAAAACAACCTTTTGGAACAATAGTTTGATGCAAATTACGTTTTGTTTGTCAAGTTAAAAAAAGAAAATAAAATAAAACCAAAATGCTCTCTGGGTATAAAAAGTTTCCAACAGGAGAAGGAAAGCTTCTTTCTATCTTAAGAAACATACTGTATTTTTAGTTTTTGGGAAGATGTGGGGGGAGGCCCAATGATGACTAGTTTTTCAAACATAATATAAAAAAAAACCTGTCTATGACAGTTGTTTGGCTGTTTAACATGGCCAAATAAGACTGATCAGAGTTAAGTGTACCTTTTTCTAAGACAACCCAACCTGTAAATAACTCTCTTTGCTCCTTCTTCAACACAGGTGATAGTTGTCTTTTTCCCAAACCCCACAACCAAAAGCATATAAAGGCAGCCAACCTACAAAAGAAAGGAAGCATTTGTGATCTTTCTAAGGCATGGAAAACAAAAGAAGGCAAAAAAGAAAAACCCACATCTTAAAACAGCAAGGCATAATTAGAAATTGTTCTTTTGTTATCGAATAAAACGTCTCTCTTCTCTTCCTTCCCACCCCTAAATTCAACGAGTCCTTACGTTTTAAAAAAAGACATCCTAGCATGCTTGTACTTGCATTACAAACTGGAGAAAAGGCAGGGTAAGCAAGTTACTTTCCAAGTAGGGCTGTTTGGCTGTTGCTCACTTAGAAGAGATTTTATTCAGTCCTAGCTGATTTTGTCACTTATTTTCAAGGGTTGCTCCAAAGTTTATTCCGATAGTATTTTCCATTAGAAGCAATGAAATTCATGCAGGGTGACAGCCACCAGCTTTGTCGGATGGCTTGCTCGTGAGTAAAAATGTGTAACAAAAGCACTTTCTTTCTTTTATGCTCCTTGTGATGATAAACATAGCATTGTTCAACTTTAGTGGAAGAAGGAGGAAAAAAAAACCCGAAGGAAAAAGTTGTGGCGTTAAAGCTGCTTTTCAATTGTATTAATGGAAATTCATCTCCGTATATTGCATCTATTATTCCTCTTTCCGGCTCTTTGCTGGGCAAGTGTCTATATTTCCTCCTTGCATTCAATATAAAGCTGCTATCATCTAATGATACCCTACCTTATTAAAGTTGTTCACGATGCAAAAGGGACCTGCGATAGGTGCCGTCTTCTACCATAAATGGTTATGGAAAAGCAGGGTCGCTGAATGTGTGAAAATAACACAATCCATCTCGAATAACCATTAAACCTGGGCATGTCAGAAAAGAAGGACAGCCACTACAGAAACTTTTTTTTTTTACTGCAAAAGAACCAGGCCGTAGCCCCAGGTGGCATATATGAGAAGCAATAAGATTTTTAAGGAGCTCTTGGCTCTTCCTAGATCACCCTCAGAAGACTAATTTAATTGAAAAAAAACCCCTGTTTGCTGGAGTTTGTGTATGTAAACAGGCAAGGCCCAGTTTTCCTTGGGATCCGTTTTCTGGATTTTGTTAATAGTTACTTGATTGAGGGGGAAAAAAAGACCAAATAAATTCTCATCCCACCCCTTGAAATACTGAAGTTAAATGTTGAAGATTGTAACTGGTAAGAAAATTTTTTCTTTTAACTATTATAAGAAAATGCTATTCAATATCCTCCAAGTACATTCCTCCTTAGAATATTTGGCTTGTTTCTATAAGATTCCTTTACAGTTTGCCTTGGAAAAGGAATATCGTGCTGTTTGTGATTTTAATGAAAATAATTACATCCATCAAAATCCACAGGATGATTTCAGCTCTTCGTGTAACTGTAGAGAAAGAAGAAAAAAAAAATGAATGCTTTGGACTGAACTAAAAGCAGCAGAATGAAAATATCAAAAGCTATGTACTGCAAATTCAGAGTCTTTTTGATTGTAACATTTAGATAGAGAATTTGTTCTGTTCAATTATTGCTTTTAAAAAAATATTTAGTTATACTATAGTGGTAAACGTTTGCCTTTATCTATGGCCAAATTTGAGAATTTATGGTTATAAAGGGTTCATTTCATTTCTATCCACAAGGTGAATGAGATTTTTTTGAAAAAGGAAATAGCTGTGTTTTTTTTAAAGACACGAAATACCAATTTGGGATTCAAAAAGAGACAAAGCATGCTGGCCCCGTGGAATTTAAATGGCAGTGTTGACGAACATTGCCAAATAGGTAGATTAGAGTCATAAAAATAAGAGTTATGGCAGAGAAAAAGGATCCTCTTATCTCATTCAAAACAGGAAAGGTGAAATATACATTGTCTACTCCAAATAAAAGCGTCAAAGAATTTGCTGCTAAGTTAAAAAAAGGCTATATGTGTTCTGGGAATTTGTATCAATCTGCACGATAGGGAGAAATTTGTCTACCATTGTGACTTCAACATGTGAAGTTTGAGCATTACCAAAGGACCTATTGAAATTATTTACTTCCTTAAACAGCTGTGATAGTTAGATATATAATGTGTATCTTTCCCTTATTCTGTCTCTCATCACAGTCATATTAACAATGCAATTGAGTTGACTCCAAGCTAAAGAGCACAATACGTAAAAAATGCATCGTTGACTCCAAACTAAAGAGCGCAATACGCAAAAAATTTTATGCTCGTGTAAGAACACAATAGCCTGATTCCCCTTCCCAATCCGCAACCCATTGCAAGGTGTGTGTGTGTGTGTGTGTGTGTGTGTGTGTGTGTGTGTATTTATATATGTGTATGTATATATGTATGGTATTCAGCTTTGTTCGGGTATTTTCCCATGTCATTATAGTTGTGCTTTTAAAGTTGTAGCAACGTTTCGGCAGAATTTCATCTGCCATCATCAGGCTTCTGTATTGTGTTCGTCTGTGAGTCAGGCTTTCGCAGCCGTTTCTGTTTTAAATTTGGTGCTAGCCGACTGCTGTGCCAGAGTGGTTTTTTCTTCATCCTGATTGGTTGGGACTCTTGGTCTGTGTTTATTGGTCTTGGAGTTTCCTGTGTTCTGCTTGATTGACTGCTAACCCCAAATTTAAAACTGAAACAACTGTAGAAGTCTGACTCACAGACAAACATAATACAGAAGCCTAATGATGGCAGATGAGATTCTGCCGAAACGTTGCTACAACTTTAAAAGCACAACTATAATGACGTGGGAAAATACCCGAACAAAGCTGAATACCATACATACATACATACACACACACACACCTACATATAGGTGTGTGTGTGTGTATACAGTATTCAGCTTTGCTCGGGTACTTAAGGAAGTAAATAATTTCAACAACTTTAAAAGCACAACTACAATGACGTGGGAAAATACCCGAGCAAAGCTGAATACCATACATGTAAATACCTGCGAAAACTTAATTATATATATATATATATATATATATATATATATATATATATAAATATAAAAATAAAAATAAAAATAAAAATAAAAATAAATAAATTCTAGTGGAGATCAGAGTGAAATTAAAATTAAATAAAACTGAAAAAAAAATAAGGTGATGAAAGGAATAGCTATTCCTTCATACTCATGGTGATGGAATGCAAATTTTTCCACTAGAATTGCTCTACAAATTTGTAGGAATTGCTGCATAAAATAAATTGTAGAAATTGTGGAAAGAAGCAATGGATAGAAAGTAATCAAGGAGAGAAGCAAGAACTAAAAAGAAATTTCCTGACAGTTAGAACAATTAATCAGTGGAATTATTTGCCTCCAGAAGTTATGGGTACTTCAACACTGGAGATTTTAAAGAAGAGATTGGACGACCACGTCTGAAATGGTATAGGGTGTCCTGCCTGAGCAAGGGGTTGGACTAAAAGACCTCCAAGGTCCCTTTCAACTCAGTTATTTTGTTAAATAATTCTTGTGAAGTTCTATGGGATTTACTTACAGGGTAAATGTGTCTATCATTGCCCTTTTAAAAGTCCATAAATGTGACTCACTGTGTGTATCGTGAAAAATCTAAAGCTTTCAATAAACTGTGCCAAATTCTAGCTTGAAAGTTTCTGTATTAACTTGACCATTTTTTTTCCAGTACTCACTTATTTTTCCCATCATGGAAATCAAGGCTGCCGGCATCAAATTTCTATATCAACTTCTACCTAAGTATTTATTCAATTTCAGCAAGACCGTTGCTTTACCTGTCCTCAGGTCTATGTAAGGTGGTGTCCTTCTGCCATCAGAAGGACAAAAGACAGGCTATAAAATGAGATAAACATGGGACAGGTTATTGTAAATGTTTAAACACTTCTCTCTTTCTGCCTGTGTTTTCAACAGACCTGCTGAATTTCTGCAGTGTTGACTTTTCCTACAAAAAATGTAGTCATTTAAATGAGGTGGAAATTTTACTGAAAATATTTTTCTTTGAATTCCCATTTGGCCACTTTGCTTCTGTTTGGTACTGCTATCTGAGAAGCAGTTTCCTCTCTGGTTGCAGTTAGCTCTGCTATGATCCATTGATAGATCTGTTGGAGAACTCAGTTCATTCCATAGAGGTGGTTCTGGGTTCAGTTGTTTGCACTTCCACTTAAAGAAATAAAATAATATGAAATCTGCTGGAGAACATGGATGAACCAGCCTTCTTTAGCCTGACTAAAAATTAGGGAATTGTAGCCCCAGATAGCCTGAAATGGTATAGGTCTCCTGCTTGAGCAGGAGGTTAAACTAGAAGACCTCCAAGGTCTATTCTGTTATTCTGACATCATTTATTTCCCATGTTTTTATGAGAGATTGATTAATTTGCTTATTCAGTTTAAATATGCTCCTCTCAAGGCAAAATGTGTAAGAAAGCTTCAGCAATAAAATCATATGAAGTTAAAAACACAATACTGAAGCGTTAATGCAACCAATAAGTATCAGCAACTAAACATAGATCTCCACTCCAACTTTTTTGCAGAAGTTTAAAATAGCTTTTATGATGATCCCAACTTCGTTCCTACAACAATCCTGAAGGTAGGTTTTTAGTATTTAGTATTTATTTGATTTGTCAATCGGTTACAAGATACAGGTATAAGAATAAACATAGTTTTGAATACATGAGATAGATACTTATAAGAAAAATAAAAAGAAACAATAGGACAGGGACAGTAGGCTCATGGTAAAGAGTACACTTGGAATAGGGTTTACCCAATCCTAGTCTAACTCTTATTGTTCTATGCCAAATAATATGAAAACATATACTTTTGAAGCAAAACCTCCTTTTTGCAAGAACAAACTGTATAATACATGCAGGGTAGGCCTCAGAAAATAATTTGGTATTAATATATTTTATTTATTTATTATGCATGTTTTATGCCACTTCAATCAATTTTGACTCTAAGCAGCATAAATATTTATATTGCTTCAATCAATTTTGACTCTAAGCAGCATAAATATTGTTACTGTTTCACAATCTGGGACTGACGAATTGGGCTGATGAAGAGAGGGCCCAATCGTCCGGATCTAAATTTCCTCAATCTCACTCCAGTGCATAAAAAGATTTTTCTATACTGGCTATACTTTCTCCCCTCCCTCCTCTCTCTTCCCTCTCTTTCTCCCTCCCTGTCTCTCCCTCCCTCCCTCTCTCTTCCCCTTCCTCCTCTTTCTCCAGTGATAGCCCCACTGAAGACAACTGAGATTAAAACTAATTGTAAGTGGAAGAGTCATCATTTCCTCAAAGACTCTTGGAAAAAGTGGGAAAATCTTTCAGCAGTTCCAAAACCATTTCTGCAAGACTATGCAAAGTCTAAGGCTGTGCCTTAGATTTATTGGATTTGCTCAGAGCAATGTGTCCACATAGCATTCTCCAGCAATTATATCACAATGGTCAATGTTGAATGGTGTTGAGGAAAGAGTGGATAATGGAGTGTTACTCAGTGTCAGGGGGCTAACTCCCAGTTGATTCATACAGCCTGATTTTCTCATCAATGGTTAATCAGATTCCCATAACTGTTAAGAGTTAATCCCTCATCTGGGAATTCCATTTTTTTTAAAAAAAAGCTCTAATGAAAATTGTTCCATGGGGGGAAATATTGTATCACAAAATAAAACAGGATTTAATATCCATACATCAGCATCACAAGGAAACTATGAGGAGCAAAAAAATCAGCAAAAAATGTAACAAAATTGTTAATGCTTAAAGTGCCACATCACACTTAGTTGTGCAGGTCATTGCTGCATCCACATTCAGAACTTTTGTGCTGACTTTTGGCCTTGGCCAAGCCATAAGAAAAGCTATCTTGGTCTACAAATTTATCCAGTTGATGTACCAACGGTCTGGCTCTGAGACAAAAGCAGGAGAAGAAACAAAGAAAGAAAAAGAGAGAGAGAGATCCAAGAGACAGAGTAAGGAAAGGTTCAGAGCAGATACAGTGAGAACACAGGAAATTAAAATTTTAAAGACAGAAAGTATTCTGCGGCCTCACATGAAATGTAGATTCCGAAAACATTTGGAGCCTTAAAACTTACTCTCTCAACTATAATACATATGTTTCTTTCTAGATCATCCATGCTCGTGTCATTTCTTCTCAATTGTGTGTAATAGCAATTATTTAACAGTGCTGCATTTTGTCCCTGGAGAGTAGAAATGGAGTACAGTATATCTGTGGGTGGAACACTATCCCTACAGTTGTATGTCTGGAATTTGGCAAGGTCTCGAATGCTTAAGAGAGACTACCCTGTTGCTGACTATAAGAAGGGAAGGAGTATTATCCTATTACCTTGTTTAAAGTGACCATTTTTCCCTCACTGATCCCAGATCAATGACTCTGCTCTGAAATTGAACATGTGGTTAGTTGCAATCCTTCTCAAGCTCTACATAAGAACGTTTTAATTGTTCAGGAAGATGAATGTATGTGCCTACCTCCAAATTATTCCACATTTCATAGTTTTACATACCGAAGCTGTATTTTGTTTTTCATCAAGGTGGTGAGAGATAGAATCCACTTCATAAAAATGCATTGTTGGACTTCCAGTTTGAAGGGCTTCGGCGACAGACAGAAATCCGCGATCGTGCATGGTTTCTGTCTGGGCTCGCCGCTGGAGCACCCTGAGCCGGCTGGTTTCAGGGCTAAGCCACCCCATAGAGGTGGTGAAGAGGGGGGAGACCACCAGCAGGGTTGAGGAGAGCCACATCTCTCCTCCTCAGCTGGCCATTACTCCCTTTCCTGAAGGCGGTTGCAGCAGTGGTCAGAAATGGCCACCACAAAGGCGAACTCGACTGGAAAAGAATGTGCAGGAGGAAGATAAGAAGAGAAAGTTTTGGCTGACTGGGTTAAATTGTAAAAGCAACAACTAAGGTACCCTGGAATTTAAACTTACAAAAAATAACATCGCTCCCAAAGAAGAGTCGGAAGCAGCGAAGGAAAGTGAAAAGGGAAAGGTTTGGCTGTTTTTTTCCTTCTCTCTCCTATACTGACAACTAAGAGACTTAAATAAGAAATTGGAAAAATCCACTTTGACATCAATAGGCAATTAAGCTGAAAATAAAACAAAATGCCAAAGGGATAATAAAGATTTCTGGACATTAAAAATTTTCCTTTTTATAAGCAGGAAGGGAGAGAAAAAGAATAAGGGCAGGATCTGGAAGAGGGAGGAGACTGCCTGGAATTAAAAATAATCTACAGTAAAACTTCAATAAGACTTCTAAAAGATACATTTTAACTGAAACTTTGCAACTAAATAGTAACCTCAGGAAGAGAAAGTGAAAAAAAAGAGCAAAAAAGAAACAGCTTGCATGTATTTGGATTATTTGGTGATCTTTGGATTTTTGGTTATTATATTTGAATGACTAAAATCAATCGGGTGGTTGTTTAAAAATTTATACAATGGCACCACTTCTGGATGAATTGAAAATAGAACTTAAAAAGTACAAAGAAGATGCACAAGAACGGAAGGGTTCTTTTGGCTTCGTTTTTCAATTCTTAGAAATGGAGATTTGGAACTATGAGAAACAACAAGAAACGACTGCAAAACAAGAAGACTGGGACAAAGAAGAAGCCATCTTTAATGAACAAGCAATTTTATGTGGGGAAGAAAAAGGAAAGTGGGGGAAGAGAATGGAGAATTTAAGACTTAAAAAAACAACCAAAGAAAAGAAAATAATTCAAAAAATAAGTATAATACTGGAAAGCAACAGAAAAGGGGAATACAGAAGAGAGAAATAGAGGTAGAGAGACAAGGGGCTAAAAAGGGGAGAGAGAAGAAGAGAGGGAAGAAGGAAAGGAAAAGAAGTTACAAAGGATTGGAGCAAGATATAGAGAAACAGGACCTATTTAGAGATAATGGGTGAAAATCTAACTGAAAAAGGGATTCTGTAAAGGTACATAAGATTGCATTGTTATATTAGTAATAGAAATAAATTTAGAAAATTGGAAACAACATATGATTAAAATGAGGGATAAAATAGTTAGTGTAATTTAGTGAAATGTTTGTGAATAAAATAAGTGAAATAAAATAAATGAGAAAACTGAATTAGGAAGGAACGGGGACATTTTAATTAGTTAATGTTTTATAAAATATAAGTGAAGGGGGAGAATTAACTATGGAAAGCTTATAATTGTTCCCATAGAAGTATGATATTTAATTGAAAAGTAATGTTAAAGATATTAAGACTTTAATGAATATTAATATTAATGATAGAATTGAATTGGAATGGAATGTTGTTTTAATTATATTATACATTTATAATTTTTTTCTTTTTTTAAGAATACAGTGTGTATTTTAAGAATGTACCAAGCAGAATCTGAATGAAAGTTATGTATTATATTGAACGTTACAACTTTAGGGAAAAGATATAAAGGCGTCATACTCCAATCAGTAACTACAGGAGAAATTTTGTTTAATGAGAAAAGCTGATAGATAATTGAAACAGGACAGACAAAAAAATATAAATACTCCTGAATTGAGATGAGATAATTAAAATAAAATTAAGAAAATTAAAAGAGGGGAGAAGCTATGCAGAAAATGTAAAATAGTAATAAGATATGGAATAGAATATAAAAATGAGCATGAACCTGAATTTGTGTCTGTACAAAGAAATGTAACCCGGGATTATGCTACTTTCAAAAAAGATGTTTTATTTGTATTTTTTTTCTCTTTGTGAAAACTCAAATAAAATTTACAAAAATAAAAATAAAAATAAAATGCATTGTTCAATATCACAAATAAGACTCCACTTGACAGTTTTCCCTAAGAACACCTCTTAATATGTGCTGTCAAGATGTCTAAAGATGTTTCTTAGTTGTAAGCACTTAATTATTTGTGACACTCTTACTAATATTCAGATGTGTGTGTGTGTGTGTGTGTGTGTGTGTGTTGGGGGGGAATAATGGTATTAAATATTTTCTCTTGTCAAAAAATAACAAAACATAATATGTGTGGCAAACTCTTCATTATTTTCATAAAACTTACTTGTGGCAAATTTTTAATGCTAAGACTGAAGGGGACTACCAATGTTTATTTTATGTTTTTGATGTTCCATATTTATACAAATTTAATTAAGGCAAAATGGTTAAAATATGGTTGAGACGGGTGGGATTCTACCAGTTCACACCTATTCGCTAGAACTGGTTGTTAACATCCTAAGCAGTTCGGAGAACTGGTTGTTAGAAGAAATTACTGGCCTAATCCTGTAAGGAAGGCAGGAAGGAAACATTATGGTGTTGCTTACAGAAACTGCCTCTCCATTAACCCTCATTACATTCTTGGCAGGACTAGACTTCCTATATCAGGAACTTCTCTGGAGTTATTTCCCCCCCACCTTTGCTGGTACTTTGCTTGTGTGGAGTGACCATTCAAAGTTACAATGGCACTGAAAAAAGTGACTTATGACCATTTTTCACTTACAACTATTGCAGTATCCCCACAGTCATGAGAGGCCAGGTGAGGAGATGCGTGTCTCGATGTGAGTGATATTGAGTTGGCCATGCCCAGCCAATATCATGACCAAGCCACACACACCAACTAAGCCACACCCACAGAACCAGTTGTTAAAACATTTGAATCCCACCCCTAGGTTGAGAATATCATTCTTGAAATTTGGGGATCAAATAATGGAATACCTCATTTCTTGATAGTGAGGACAATTAATCAGTAGAACAGCCTCTGGAAGGTTTGGGTGTTCCATCACTGGAGATTTAAAAGAAGAAATTGGACAGCCATTTGTCCGGAATGGTAGAGTGTCTCCTGTACTAGTAGACTTCCAAGGTCCCTTCCAACTCTATTATTCTATGTTTATGCAGTCTTCTGTGATGTAGTGTCTCCCAGATGAGTTAGAACCATGTAGTTCCAACTTGCTTCTTACCAGACATATCAGCTCAGAATTAGAGAAGTTATGATGCCAACACATTTAAAGGATGCCAATTTGAAAAAAAACAAAACTGATAATGCTACAAATAATAGTGAACAAATGGAACCACATTTTTTGTATAAAATAGTGTTCTGAGTTCTTTGAAAACTTTTTACTTCTCTATAGAAGTACTCCAAGTTTCATTAAAAGTACAGCCCATTGATGTTTTGGAAACAGAGTCTACTGTCACAGCATTATTGTTGCCCTGACACTTTTTCATGCATGTTACAAGGATTTCATGCATGTAAGAAAAAGGGAAGGGTATTGCTGTCTTAATTATTATTATTATTATTTTGCTGCAGTCTGGAGAAAATGGGTGATTCTTTTTGAAAACATAAGATGGATAATTATACCTGCAAACATCTCTCATCACTGACTAGTACTATAGCAAGAGTTCATGGGAGCTGAAGTTCAGTGTCAGACCCAACAAGAGACTTTTGAATCCCAGCTGAACATTTCATAACAATTATTAGATGGCATTTCAGCAAGAAGAATACTCAAGAGCCAGAAAAATAGAAGGCATTAAGTGACATGACTATGGAACAAAATCAGAAATGAACATCCACAACTATGTCTATCCAGCAGTTTTATAGAGGCATAAGGATTCCTATCTCTTCAAATTATTTATGCTTTGTTTCCAAAGCCCCCTACTATCTTTCTGAATTATAGCCTTAGATTTGAATTTCATGACTCTAGCTTCAGTCTCTAATTATAACTAAGGAATGCCTGAAATGCACTGCAGCCTGAAATGCATCTTGGGGGAAATCTTAAACATCAATAAATAATTTAGTTTGACAAAAACAGATGAGAAGGAACAATTTGGAACTGAGTTGCATTTAATATGCTTTCTCTTAAACATTGTTCTGACAAAGAAATATGGAGTATCCTGGAGTGATATTTATTTTGGTCCCATTCTTCTCCTACCCACTCCTCCAAAATTGGGACAGATTAGTTTTTGACAAACCATTGTGTTAATTGGTGGAATATTTTTGAGCTGGTTGGAGAAACAATAGATATGCACATATTTGAGGATGGAGATGGATAGATAGATAGATAGATAGATAGATAGATAGATAGAGTGTTAGAGGAAAGATAAAAGAAGAAAGAGGTGAAGAGACAGAGAAAGAAAGAAAGAAAGAAAGAAAGAAAGAAAGAAAGAAAGAAAGAAAGAAAGAAAGAAAGAGGAGATAGATAGACAGAGACAGACAGACAGTCAGACAGATAGATGAGAGATGATAAGAGATAATAAATATAAATGATATAGATATAAAAAGTAAGGTATCTGCTGAAGGTAGACATCACAGCTTCTATGGTAGCAGAAAAAGGAGAGTAAAATAATTCAAATTCCCAGTAGTAGTTAGGATGGCCTTAAATTGATCAGCATATCTCAATAGTACCCACAGGAAGTGTCAACAAAAAAAATCAAGATAGTAGTTACAATAAACTGTTGAAAAGAGGTGAGACTTCAGGAAATTCCACATTGGATGAAATTCCATATCAATCAGAAATTTTGGAGTGTTTTCTGAGCTGAAGAACTGGCTCTGTTTTAGATTTGTGGATCTTTGGATTGTATGCAGTGTACAAATTAACAGAATAGATAGTTAGAAATCTGTAATGATTTAATATATTTCTTTGTTTACATCAATTAAATGATGAATATGTTCAGTCTCCATTTAGAAAATAAAATGTTTTTATTGCCCAATTAGTGTTTCCTATGTTTGGAAAATAAATCAGCCCAGGCAAAAATCCAATTGGCTTCATAGAGCAATCTGAAAGAGTGAAATTTAAATTTGTACAGGTTCAGTAATGACAGTAGCCTTAATACAGTCTTGGATATATCTGCTAAGAAGAAGGTTCCTCTTTGTGTACTGAAGCATGTTCCCAATTCAGTAGCTATAGTGTTGTGCTGCCTAAGTTGTTCTAATTGGAAGTGAAATAAACTTTTCAGTTCCTTAAAACATTTGTATAATTTCCAGGATTGTCTTACTTTTCCTCCTTTTAGGGCAGGAGTTAAATGCAAGAAAATGTTCTGTGTATGTTTCTGTGTATCATACATTTTCAGGTGTCCAGACTAAATATGCTTTTGTTCATTCTTCAGCAAGCGTCTTTTAAAAATTCTTTGCTTTATGTTACACATGTGTTAGATGCAAAGCTTTGCCAAGCCTCAAAAAGAAGCAAGTTCCAGAGTTAGAGAAAAGGACAAGATGGGACATCATAATGAAGAGATATGACTATAAGATGGTATATCATCAGCATATAACGCAAATACCATGTGCAACAGAAGAACAGATTTAGATCAGTGATAGCATATAAAATAAGATGTTTTTGAGTTAAGCTCCAGTAAAGGAGAATCTCAGGGCTGAAATGAAGGGTTCTTGGTCCTCTCTGAGCTTGGTTGTTTTCTGGCAGATAATTCCTTACCCAAACCAGGTAACATCATCAGTGCCAATAAGGAGTGGGGTTTGATCTCACTTTGTATTTCTGGTGGCTTGATGGATACATCTATGCAGTTTTCTTGAAAGTGGTTTGCCATTGTCATCTTTGATCCTTCTAACATCCTTGTCTCAGGATTTCCTAGGGGGTTTCCCATTTGTAACCTTTTTTTCATGATCCACTAAATGGGGCTAGATCCTGACATTTGTGACAACGTGAAGGACAATGTTCTTTGCAAGTGTATGGAGTTGATTTTCTGTTGCCTTCTCCTTGAAAGTTTTTGGGACTTCCCAATCTAGTCTATAAACAAGCACATCGGAGGTGGTATTGAGCCGGTTCTGACCAGTTCTGGAGAACCGGTAGTGGAAATTTTGAGTAGTTCGGAGAACCGGCAAATACCACCTCTGACTGGAGATTTTATAGTATCCTTCCCTGCCACACCCACCAAGCCATGCCCATAGAACTGGTAGTAAAAAAAAATTGAATCCCACCACTGAAGCACATGCTTACGTGTAATGGGCCTTGGGTTCCATCCCTGGCTTCTTTAGATAGGTCTGGGAAATACCAAAACCTTGGCAGCTCAGTGCCCTGACTAGATACAATATAAAGCAACTTATACTCTGACAATGCTTTTGACGGATATCAGAGAACTGATATCATTCAGTGGAGATCAGAACTAGAACAATACCTAGCAGAAGTCTTTATCTCTTATTCCAGGGGTGTCAAACTCAAGGCCGAGGGGCTGAATCCGGCCCATGGGATGCTTAGATCTGGCCCATGAGGCTGATCTGGAAACAGTGAAGGACTGGCCCGCAGTGCCTCTGCCAAAATGGAGCTTGGGAGGGCTGCATCCATTTTAGTTGGCAGGGGGGTGCAGAAGGTCATTGCAGGCAAAAATGGAGCTTGCGAAGGCCATGGGCAGCACCCCCAAGCTCTATTTTTGCTGGCAGAGGGTTGCAGGAGGCTGTTGCAGCTGAAAACAGAGTTCAAGAGCCTGTTTTCGCTGGCAGAGTGCTCGGGCCACCACAGGAGTTCCCAACATGAGTGACATCTAGCTGGCCATGCTCCCCCCACTTCCTAAGGTCAAGACAACCTTGATGTGTCCCTCAATGAAACAGAGTTTGACACCCCTGTCCTATTCCAGTGAGGTGATCTGCACTACTATCAAAAGAGGCATTGCAAAATTGCTATTCAGTCAGTATCAACAGTTTCTGTTACAACTAAATTAAATGGAATATTTATGTTCACGTGCAACATATTTCTAAATATCAGGTGCAAGAGATATGCACAGGTGGTTGGAAACAAAATATACAGCCAGCCCATCTGACACAGTAGATTTTATTATACAAATTTTATCTTGTATACTGTGAATACAGTTCAGATCATAGCTTGAAATGTTTAGATATGGAGCTTTGATAATACCAAGAGAAGTCATTTTCATTTCTAGCATCCTCTGGCATGTATGCTGTATTAGGAACCCCCTAAAGGTAAGTTGATTCTAGTAGCCATTTAAGATAGAATTAATACTTAAGAAATTGTTGCTATATGTTGTCTTTGAATTGTTCATTTGAATCTGAGACTCTTCTTATTTTATTGCGCATTATGAGAATATTTTAATGGTGGGACTATATTGGCATATTATTGTTGTGAATTGTCCTGGCATATTTTTGTCTAAAGGACATTATTAAAAACTAAACAAAAACTGTAATTCCTGCAAATTCCCCTTGCTAAACTGAAGGTAGAGGTAGCCTTCTTAAAATGATGAAATAGGAATAGATGAAAAGAGCGCCTTACTTTTAGGTATCTAGATCCCTCCCTTTCTGACACACTCACACACACACACACATACACAAATGGGGGATAATGTGAACTGCTGAAGTTCTAAGTAGATTTCCTTTTCTACTTATTGGGAGGCATCCTGCAGCAGAAATGGGTTGCCCTGAGACATTCCTTTACAAATGCAAGTGAAGAAATTACAGATGTAAATAGCTTGAGTATAAGAGAAAGATCCAGTTGTTTAGATGTTTAAAAATGCAGGTCTGAATTTCTGAGTACGGAATTGCTAGCTATTCAAATAAAGTTCTAATGCTGACTGAAGTTTGTATCTGTGGTGTGTGTGTGTGTGTGTGTGTGTGTGTGTGTGTGTGTGTGTGAATAATAAAACAAATGACTTTTCACTGGTCTCAATGCTTAACAATATCTTTTACTCCCATATTTTTTATTTGACATATCTCCAAGTTCAGAGTTACTAAAGGAAGGACTGAGTTCTACAGATTTTTGAATATAGAAGAAAGCAAAATTAACAAAGCCAGCATGCTCCTCCCTAATTACCGCCCAAATAAACGTAGATAATAACATTTGAGAATTATTCCAAAGTGAAAACTTACTAGGAGCTAAAGGTACTTCCATGGGTTTTAAAACTAGTTGATTACAATCTGTGGCAGTATGAATAGTTTCTCGTTTGAGTCGCAAACTGAATTAAAACATGCTGATTTTTTTTTACTAGTACAAATATTAACTAACATCCTGAACACTTGAATGTTTCTTTTTGAAATATACAGCATATAAAGTATATAAAACCATTGAGCAATAGAAATTTGCCTTTCCAACAGATTCAGTGTAATGAAATTTAATTCAATTTTTTACAGAAATATTAGAATAAGCAGAGTAACCTGCTCCTACTTCCCAGATCTGACATAAAATTTTAAATGGTCATTTATAAGGCCTGATTAAAAGCTAAATGCAATCAGTCATATTTTACAGAGAACATTTAAAATCAGTGTAGAACTCTTTGTATATCTGTCTAAGGCATAAATATTTCTGTAGCTGTTTTTTAACATTACTGAAAATGATATCCAAGATTCTTTTGTTTTGAACAGAGTATTAAATTTACTTTTAATGTAGCACGTTGAACTGACAGAATGTTTGTTTTTAACTCTATATTTTTGCATTTCCACCTCCCGAAAAAAGTGGTGCTTTAGTTTTAAAGCTGAAATTCTAACGGGAGCTGGAATATCTGTTATAAAGTGAGCATTTTACAATAAATCTCCCAAGTCGCCAAGAAACAGAAGTATATGTGAGGGAAACAAAGAATACAAAAGTGCAACTTTGGAAGGGAAAAAAAAGAAACAATTTTAAATACATATATTTTTATATATGTATTTTTTATTGCAGAGAAACCAGCTGTGGTGGATTACAAATGTACTAGCCTGACATGGGCTTTGAAGGAAGTCTGTTCAGATCGGCTTCATGCCGAAGATTTTTTGCAGATAAATTCATAGTTTTTCCTAGAGTTAGGTTACATCTTTGCTGTCTTAGCATTTCTGTTTCTATTTTGTATAATTCTGCTCAGGATTTTAGCCATCCTTTTGAACACCTAGAAACACCTGTTTCTATGTAGAGTATTGTATTTGTACTTGGCAACATAACCCAAAAAGAATTTTGTTTCAAAGGGGAAAAAGACAAGACAAGACAATGGACACAGGTTCCTCTTTCTGGCTGATTTCCATCTGAGATAAGAGAACAGAGATATGACTAACTTCAGCTATAAAAATTGTTCCTGCCCCTGAAGAGGTCCAGAGACCAGGGTGTACATCACATTTGGCTGAAACCTCAACAGAGCAGGATAATTCAAAACAGAGCATGTTGGATTTTGATCTTGGACCTCCGTTTTTGCATCTGTTACTCTGGAAGTCCAAAGCAGGGTTAAGTTGTAAAAGAAAACAAAGTTGTTGTTGTTTTTAAAATGAAAACCAGGGAAGGAGAGAGACAATGGTACTGTATTCATAATTTTAAAAAGTCTTCCCTGAATTATTATATTGAGAGTTTTGCAGTGATAATTCAGCACCAAAAAAATAAACACAGATGGCTGATGCTTCGTTTAAAATCTTTGTAAACATAAGTAGATTTTATAAACCAGCTGTAGATTTCTCCAACGTGGAGCAAACTCAAACAGAAACATGTTGCAAGTTCAGAGCAGAGCTCCAGTCTTCAGCAAGCAAGCAAGTTAGTTTCATCTTCAATAGATCAGCAGGCAAGCAAAGGAGGAGGAGGAGAGAGCCAGTTTCATCTCAATAGACAGACTCAGAGCTTCAACACAGCTGCAGAGTTGCAGAACTTAACATAGAACTAAGGCTAAGCTACTTTTTGTTTCAGTTTCCAGCCTAGGCTACTTCTAGTTTCAGTTTCCAAACTATCCTCATTGGCTGATTTAGTTGCCATGCCTATTCATTGGCTGACCTTGTTACCAAGCTCTATTCCAGTTCATGAATATACTGACATATTATTCTTATGAAAATTATTCTTGAGTGTTCCAGCTGTAGCTTTGAGGGCAAGGGGAAAGTTTTAAAGAGCTTTTATATTTTGCTACCTGGCAATTATTAGAGAAACATTTGATAATACATTATTATAGAAATCCTTGTGATACGGTAAACCATTCAGAATGTGCTGATACACTGAACTTCTTTGAGACTATAGGACCCCCTTTCCTTCTATATTTAAGATATAGAAGTCATAGTGAACTGGCTACAAATATATTTTTGATAATTTATGCCAGCACAGTTTATAAAAAAGAGTTGACTCTTTTTTTGCCTTCTTTATTTTTTTGAGGGGGAGGGGGAGTTTAATCATTGTCAGATTACAGGCATTTATCCCTGTTATTGGCCATTCCACACATGGATAAAATATATTCTTGACCTCTTTGTAAAGTTCTTTAACCTTCCTTGAAATTCATATGGATGTCTTCACCAAGAGATTTACTTTCACTTTTCTTTTAGGCAGAATTTAATAGTGGCTTAAATGATGGGCATAACTATACCTCATAAAGTGCTGTCATGTGGAATGGGGAAATACAGAAAGAGCTGGAGAAAACAGATTATTTGTACATTTGATTAGCTGCAGCAATTGAACTTGTTTGCCATCTGGCAGGCGGCAGTCACTGATTTTCCTATTATTTAAAATGAGAGGATTTTTAAAGAAGATTTGAAGTTCATGTTTGCCTGAAGCATAAGGCAATGTTCCAGCATTCTAATGTGTTTTTCTAAAAAAAAAAAAGTAAACATGGGGAATTACAGATTATATGTCTGTCTGTAATCTAATCTAATCCAATCCAATCCAATCCAATCTAATCTAATCTAATCTCACCCAACCTAATCTATCAATCTATATCTGTCTCTCTCTTTTGCATTCCAAACCTTCATGTGTGTGTACATATGTTTCACCATAAGAAATACGAGATGGAAACCCATCAGAGGGAGATTCCCATCTGGAACCAAGGTGAAATTTCCTGACACTGAGAACAGTTAGTCAGTGGAACAGTTTTCCTCCTGAAGTTGTAGATGGAAATATCTAATGAACATTTAAAACAAACCAAAACAAGTGATAGCATAGGCAAATGCCATCCCCCCCCCCCAAGTAAGATTTTAATGATATCTCTCAGTAAGTAGGGATTCCAAAGTATAGATTTGCTGGTATCATCGTTATGAATCACCTTCTGCCCTTTAATGTAGGATGTATTAGAGAGAGGCTCCAACATGTTATCTCTTTTCCAGACAGAATCTGGCATAAAAGTTGTTTTATAGACAGAATCTAGACCAGAATGGCACATTCACAGTTTGGCTGTTCTTGGAAAATACCTGCTTCAGATTTATGAACACCAGCAGGAAGAGTATAGTCATCTTAGAAAGTACCAGTTATCATGTTTTTTTATGTAATCTCTGTGTCCATGAGCTTCAATAATAATAACACAGCATTTGCATACTTCAAATTCCCATACTGCCTTCAGTTTCTCCAATATTCATATACACTTGATGGTTCCTATAATTACCTCAGAGGGGTCCTTCTCAAACTTCTCAATGGTTCTCTTATCAATGCCTCCACTTTTGTAAATTAAAACTGAACAGATGATTGTAGAGTTGCCAGAATCGACATGCCCAGTAACAACAATGTCAGTGTGGAACATCTCATTTTCCACTTAGGATAGGTACAAAGGTTTTTCTTCCATTTCAATAAAACTCCTCTAAGCAACAACAAACCAGGAGGTCTACTAAGAAAGCTCTTTCTTTTGTCCTATCCAGATGTGTGTCTCTGCTCCAGTCGAGAGGTCTTCAGTCAGATAGAGGGTAATATGAAATACAAACTTATGACCAAGACCACAGGCCAAACTAGTCAAAGGTTTACATTCTATAATTAGTTACATTTTCAAAAAATAGCGACAGATTCAGCTGATTTCCAATCAATATATCTGGCTGATTTCAGTGGTTAAATCTAAGCATGGATTCAGGTAATGGTGGCACTGTGGTTAGAATGCAGTACTGCAGGCTAAGTCACTGCTCACTCTAGGAGTTGCATCCTGACCAACTCAAAGTTGTCTCATCCTTCCATCCTTCTGAGATCAGTAAAATGAGGATCCAGATTGTTTGGGATAATATGCTGACTCTGTAAACTGATTAAAGAGGGCTGTAAAGCACTGTGAAGTAATGTATGTCTATTTGCTAATATAGTTCTCTTCTACTTTTCTCAGAATAATAAATTTCTCCATAGACCTAAGCCTTACCCCAAGTAAGAAAATTTAAGTTTAGTCTTTTTTCCCCTTGAGTGAGAACTCTAGCTTGATTCATTTGATCATCCATTTGTATGTTTTATTGAATAACCATGGTATTCTCAGGAGAGAACTTTGCTTCAAGAGCAAAGTCCAATGCACTCATTTTGTCATCTTTTTTTTTAAACTTGAAAATAGAACTATTGATAAATAGAAAAGGCATGGAAGAATCAAGATTGGCACCTTACCATGCATTGGAAGTAGGCAGGCGTAAAATATTTTCCCCTATCATCTACTATTTCTTGACAAATGTACTTTTTATATTTGGATACTGTGGAAAATTCATGTTCCTCGAATCAGCCGTGATGTGTTTGCATTTAAATGTAGATGATGTGGATTCATCTCAAATGGAGTTGATGAGGGAAAGAAATGGTCTCTCTCTATATATTCTTTTAACTTTGGTGTGTCATGATTTGCATTCATTTCAAGATAATGGAGGACAAAGGTAGCTTTGTAATTGAAAGGTGGAACATTGTAGAAGGCATCTCTTGTCAAAAGCGTTTTTACTACATACTAGTTCATTCAGTGTTTGAAATAATTGTTCAGAGGTAGGATGTTCATCAAACAAAAAGAGGAAAAACATCTCACACAAAAATACATATGCTACCTTATGTGTGTCGAAGCAAGTATCGATGAAATTACTATAATTTAAATGTAAAGATAACTTACCACAGTGGGAAAAATTATAATCAGTTCAGTTGTGTACTTGCTCACTTGCAAGCTAGGAAGTGATGGCTAATTGGCAACTTCTGACCTGTTTCTCCTGCTCTCCTTCTACAAGATTTTGGAGTCAGCCTATCTCCTGAATTTTAAGACTATTTAAATTTTCATCATGTCCAACATGCTAGTTCCAATACATTTATTTATTTGTATGTTTGAAAAATAGAGAGTGTCCTCCTCATTCCTGTGTGCTCCAGATTACTGTCTTTCTGCATTTACTGAGAAAGATTTGCTATATTTTTCAGAATCAGGACTTGCAGGAGCCAATGGGAAGAGATGAAGGCAATTACTCCATCTTTGTTTCAACAGTCTCAGATGCCACTCAAGGATCTGGAGGAATAGGTTCAATCTGTGTTTTCTTTAGGAAAAATGATCAACCAAACAACTGATTGGGCTTCTACTGTCTCCTGCAAGTCCTGTTGATCCAGATGTGGCACCCCATTTTCCTCTTTTGAGGATTCATCAGAGGCAAGTAGATGTTTGTATATAGTTAAAACTATTCAAATTCACCAAATAAAAACCCCTGGAAAATGAGTTTTAAAACTCTTAATGGCCTGGGTGATAGCCAGTTTGGTAAAGTGGTTTGGGCATCAGACTCAATGGATGGAGACTGGGAGTTCTAGACCTCTCTTAGGCATGGAACCATGAGTGACTTTGGCCCAGTCCTTCTCTCTGAGCTCTAAGAAGAAGGCAGCAAGGGGAGACCATTCTGAGTAAACCATAGGCATAAGTTGCAATTGCCAGGAGTCAAGACTGACTCAATGGCATATGCAAGGGTGGGATTCTACAGGTTCAGACCAGTTCTATAGAACTGGTTGTTATGATCCTGCGCAGTTCGGGGAAACCAGCAATTCATGTCCCTGGCTGGTCCCACCCCTCTCTACCCATTCCTCCCCTCTCTGCCCAGTCAGTCCTTATCACGCCTGCCCGACATTGCTGACTGCATTCTCCCCTGCGCAGTCACTCCACAGAACTGGTTGTTAAAAATTTTGAATCCCAACCCTGGGCATACGCATGCACACACCCACACAGTCCAAACCCACTGGATAAAAGGAAATGTTCTGAAGAGTAACAAAGAGGAGGCCAGCCTCAGTTGCATCATCTGGGTCAACAGAATTAGCCGCTAATGATAAATTTACAGCTGAACTTGCAAAAAAAAAAAAATCACCTTTGAAGAGCAAAATGTTTGAAAGTGATATCTGCAGAGACAGGTCATTCCTGTACAACCCATAATGTTCTGTGCACACAGAAGGTTAGGAGGTGACATCCATGGCTATTTGTCATTGTCCCCAGAAACTGCATCCACACTTCCAAAAGTTTAAATTAGTTGATAGTAATAAAAGAGGCAATGTGTTCCAAATCTCCAAAGAGATGTTGATATGAAACCTCACAGGTTCTAGGCTGAGTTAACAAAAAAGAAAACATGATGAGAGGGTTTTATTATTATTATTGTGATTGTTATGGAGAGGCCCAAGATCTGAACCTGGTATGTGCAAAATTTCAGTTTCTACACATTGAAAACTTTCCTTGGTTATGTCAGTGTTGATTTTATAAATGTATTAGTAAGGTCCAATGTCTGATAAGAAGAGTCACGCAGGACCAAAAATAAAAGAAGGGGCAATGTGGTCTATCATTTTGGTTTTTTTTTGCAGTGGCCAAAGAGATGCATTCTGGGAGATCTGGATGGAAAGATAATAATCATTTTCTACTATTGCTCTCCAGTAGCAAATGTTTAAATCATGCTATCTGTCAGTCAGGAGGTTCTTCTACAAACCATCAAGTCTAATTGTCACTGATAGCCCAGTCGTCCATAAGTTTGCCTAGTTGCACAGAAACTCCATGGCAGAGACATAAATATATTACTGAACTTGGCTTGGTAGCAAAGTATTAATACTGTTTGCAAAAAAAAAAATTCAGGTTCAAACCTGAGCATCTCCAGCAGAGCTGGTGAAGTCTCCTGCTAAACCCTGAGACTCTGGGAGGTTGCTATCAAGTGATCAAGTTTCATATGTAGTGTTAATGCATTTGGACTGTCATCTATTCCTGGATTATTATTTTTTCCACTTTAATACAAACTCTCCTAGGCTAGTGCCTTCCAATTGTATGGGCACTGCAGTCTCAAAAATTTCCATAGGAAGGAAGGAAGGAGGGAAGAGGAGACCTTAAAAACAAAGGGTTGGAAATAAAAATTAAACAAAAAGAAATTTCACAGCTTTGACAGGTCCACAAAGATAGAAGTGTTAGATATCATGAAGAAAAATATGTTAGTGCAAGAGCGGGAAAAGATGGGCAGTGAGGCAGTTTGGTGTGGCTATGGCAAAGAAAAATTAATGCATCAAAATATGTACAGTGTGTGTACAATATCACTTTACTAAATCTCTGATATCAAGAGGGAAGAAAAGGAATTCTGTGGTGGGTTTTTGGTGGATTGCTGATGCAGAATTTGCTCAGTGTTTCTTAATGTATTTAGGATGGCTCTGGGATTTAACTGATTCTGCTTTTACATAGTACAAGTGACATTATCAAGGCACACGGTGCATTTTACACTGGAAATGCAATTTTCTATTTCCACTTGAATCCTGGGAATGCTGGCACTTTCCAGGCTGTCAGACAAATGAATGCTCAGTAGGACATTTAAGCCTGTCTTTCTATCTAATCTATCCAATCTATCTCATTTCTAAAGTGCCCATCACCTTGGCATCTAGATGTAACCTTCCTGTCCAAGTCTCTTGAGCTGGTATAATTTAGCCAAGTCCTAAGAGAGTTCAAAAGCTGATCAGGTAGAAACCATATTCATAAGGATGAAATCAGGCCAAGGCCTCTAAAGGATCATTTCCATTGCTCCCACTCAAATGGTGACAATTTTCTGATTTCTGAATATTTCTAATGAAGTATTGATTTAATCCCTGAGCCATAGATGTTAAATACTTAGAATACTGTAGGTTCATGTGGGGGAGAGGATAATAAGGGACATTTGCATACTAAGCTTATAACCAAGATTGCAGTGCATCTATGCGACCATCCAAACAAAGTGATAAAGGATGAAATGTGAGTTTCATTTCTTAACCCCATTTCTGGATTGCCTGTGGAAACTGTACATATCAAGTCTAGTCTCTGGATTGAATGCTGCAGCTATCACTTCTTGACCTGATTTCAAAAATTGGGGCAGCCATTTTTAAAACCAGCTATTCTCTCAACAAATCAGCCCATGAATTATATATACTGACATGAATAAGCACTATGGAATGTATCTAATAGAGCCCTTTTGCTTTTTGAAGCTGCACCAGAGAGTTCTACAAATAGAAATGTGTTAGGGGGAGGAGAAGCATTGGTTTACGTGAATGTCCCTCTATATTCCCCCATATAGAATTCTGTGGGGGGCTGTCAGCTTTTGCTTGATCAAAACCTACCATGTTTTCTCAAAAAATAAGACCCCGTCTTATATTTTTTTAGGGGCCTCCAGGAACTTCTTTTGTGGCTGGCAAGGCTTTCCTAAAGGCCTCTGCAACAGATAACAGAGCTTCAGATCGATGTGGGACTTGGTTATCAGCTTTAGAGGCCTTCAGGAAAGGCTCGCTGGCTGCAGAAGAAATGGGCTGGTAAGGCAGGTATCAGGGTGTGTGAGGCCTGGCTACACCTGTCCAAAGGTAAGTAGTAGAGTAGCTCCACCACCACCCATCCCCACCCTAGCCTAATTTTTACCCATACCCACCCTAGCTTAATTTTTACTCATGCACTCTGGAGTGGGCGGGATCTTAATTAGGGCTTATTTTGGGGGTAGGGCTTACATTGGGAGCATGTGTAAAAATCAAGCTAGACTTACTTTCAGGGTAGGTCATATTTTCAGGGAAACAGGGTAATTGTGGAAGGTTCCTGATCCATGTGTAGTCACATGCCACTTCACAGGAATATATACATATATTTGTAACAGAATATCTGCATCTCTGTTTAACCCTTGAGACAAAGCATATTGTATAAACAAATAAATATTTTGCATATAGTAAACTAACAGCACTCTTTTTTTTAATAGAGAGCACTGCGTGTTAGTCATAGAGCTGGAGATGGTCTGAAAAATGGTTCTGATCCTTCTTGACTCTTTTGACTCCCACGGTGTATATCAAAACTATCCATGTTAACTTGACGCTTGCTAGCATATCTACAAGTGAATTGTGTCATTAATGGATCTTTTGCCTAAAACTGTCAGCCCTGTGGGACTAACCAAATTAGGAATCATAACCAGATGAGTCAATTCTACTTTATTGTAAAGCTCCATTGGTAGAATCTTTCAAATCTGAAAAACACAAAAAACCCCTCACATATCTGTTTTACAACTGGGGAAACTAGAGAGGGTCTTTTCTGTGCCTTTTGTCCCACCCAGCTGCAGGCTATACTGTCTCTCATCTGATTGTTCTATTGGCATCATCTCTTTGTCCAGTCTCCCAAAGTCTTTTCCACATACCATTATAAATACATCTGCAGTGCATCAGATATGAAAGGTTACCCTAGATTCAACATAATAGTTTCCTATACTTTACTATATTCACAAAATTCACTGAAGATTATAAGAAAAGGAAAGAAAATGGTCCACATAATATTTTATAGATGTCTGTAGGTTTAAATGTAATTTTTATGCATGATTTTTCAATGGTAGGTCCTAATGTAGCCAATAGCTCTTCTTTGCTAATTGAGAAAAGATTGCAGCTTTAAAATGGTGCTTGAACATTTTATGTTGAATTGTGTAAAGGTATTGTGCAAACATTAATCTGATATTTGCATCTTATTTGATAATATTTGTTTCTTGATACTGAATCTGAACATTTCCCAGTTTCCCTTCAATACAGTCAAATGGTTTTGATTCCCTGCACCCGAAATAATTTAAAGTAGATTTTATTTATTCGTACAGGAAATAATGAATTCATCATCAAAATATGACATACCTTTAAGCTCCATTTTGGTACCATTCCAAACATTCATGATGCCTTTTTCATTCTTCCAGAAGGTTTTAATTTGGAGATCAGGGAAAGATTACCTCTGCTTCAATTCCTGGTAAGAGAGATAGGTTAACTTTTTGAATTCTGCCTTCTGCTTGATTGGGGTACTCCTTTTTGTTATCCTACTTCCTTGCTTTTAGGATATTGTCTGTTCATATAATATAATATTATATTATATTAAAATATAATATTTTAATCAGATATGGAATTAGTTTGATACACATCTTTCTGCAATAAATATTCCTCTATCCTTCTTAGTTGATTCCTCAATGGGCAAGAATTGTTAGAGAAAAAAGGTTGCTCTGTCCAGTCATATCCGATTTGAGGGCGTGGTGCTCATCTCTGTTTCCTAGCCAAGGGACGTAGCATTGTCCAAAGACATTTTCTGTGGTCATGTGACCAGCATAACTATATGCCAAAGGCACATGTAATGCTGTTACTTTCCCACCAAAGTGATACCTGTTAATCTACTCGCATTTGCATGCTTTCAAACTGCTAGGTGGACAGGAACTAGGCCAAGTAATGGGAGCTCACCCCATTGCATGGAGTTTGGGTTTCAAACCAGGGCTGTCAGCTTTCCAGTGATGAGCTCAACATTTTTAACCACTGAGCCATCACAATCCCATTTAAATGGTGAAAAACCAATGTTTTGAGGGAACCTATTGACTAGTATCTATGCTATCCCTAATTCACATGATTCGTAGTTCCAAATCCCAAAGGCTATATACATCCCTCAGTCTAGTTTTCTGTGGCTTGTAGAGATGGAACGGGAAGTGAGAGAAAGGCAGAAGCTCTGAGGGATCAAAGCAGAAAAAAACATTTTTCTGCATTTTCCCCCTTATACTTAGTTTGTTAAAAGAAGGGAACTATTTTGCAACGACCTTATTGAAGCCAGTATTTAGGCTCAAAAAGAATATTCAAACATCCAGAACTTTTGCAAGCACGTTTCAGACTAGATTTAAGCTGCTCTCAGAATTCTGAAGTTTAACTCTTATCACGGAACCTCAAGCCTCATCCTAATTATAGCTCATGCATTTTTTTAGACTAAGCCCCAAAAGGAAACATTTTGCACTTATTGCATCATAGAAGAATTCTTGTGCATCTTTTTTGTAATCTTCTGTAATTTGATGAAAGAGAATTATTTTACAAAATTGCATTTGAGAGACCTGTATAGTAACAATAGCCAAGAGGTCTTGACTTTCATTGGTGAGCCCTGGTTTCCCACAAGGGCTAGCAGTTCTTGATATTCATTTGTAAAAAGGTATTTTGGAGCACTGTCATCGGTCTGTCTGCTTATCATCAATGTATTACCTGTCTGTCTCTGCCTGCCTACCTACCTACCTACCTACCAGGCTGGGAACCCTGATCTTACATGTATGCTGCCCATCTCACGAGCTTATAGACATTGGATAAAATGCTGAATACAATATTATAACAATAAATAAAGATCTTACATTTAACAATCTAGTTATAATAAAACTAAGCAGGAGGGAAAGGGAGGGTGCAAGTGTGACGGGGGGGGGGGGTGTCCTCTGCTCCATTAGCTATCTCCAAAACACCACACAATCCATTGGGGCTTCAGGCTAGTTGGCCTTATTTTTGAGGTATTTGGAAGATCAAAAGGGTAAGAGCAGATCTGATCTCAGAGGGAGGGTGCAAGATATTTCTGATGTTGGCAACCACTGCAGAAAAGGGACCTCTTCTGGACCCTTCCAGTTGAAATTCCTTAGCTGACAGGGTCTGCAGCAAGCTGCTTCTATGAAGTCCTAGAAGCCCAATTCCTTAAGTCAAATACATTTTTATCTAAGATAACACAGCGGCTACAGATTTGCTTACTTACCACGTTCATAAGTTTTGAGTTCTGAAGCACTTTTTTGCCTTTGAATCTAAAAAGGTTGCCCAGCTTTCTTCTCTGCCTGTCCTAAAGGAAGACATCCTCACAGACTTCCTTCTTCTATGAACCCTTTTCATATTTGGGGAACCAGAAAGTAATAGAAACAAGTGTCACAGTAAACATGACCCACCACAAAACCTTCCTCTTACAAAATAAACTCTTGACTCCTGGTTTGAACAAGTCCCTGCAATTTTCTCACTAATACATTGGAACCAGTTTGCCATTGCTGCCCTTCTTCCAGGGCTGAGAGAGAATGACTGGACCAAGTCACCCAGTTGGCTTTCATCCTAAGGTGGAACTAGAATTCACAGCCTATTGGTTTCTAGTCTGATGCCTTAACTACCACACCAAGCTGGCTGCAGTGCACATCAGATGAGCCAATTGCAGGAAGTTGCAAACAATGTCATAAAGCTGGAAGGCATTTGTTGAAAACTAATGATAATTCCCAGTTCAGCCAACCTCTGAACTCCTTCAATTAGTAATGGGGCTACCAAGGAATACTTTTCCAGGATCCTCAAATATGGCTATTTTCAACCAATACCCTTGATCATAAGTAGGAATATTTTCTCATATCATGCTGCTTTAGTTTTTCTTTCTTTTAGTGGTAAATAACACTTGGGTTTTGTCACTTCAGTTGACTTATTATTATTGAGGTAAATTTTAATTTGATGAGTAAGATTTTAATTGATGAGGGTTTTTTTCCAATTCTGTATCAAGATCTGCCTTGTAATATCTCAGAAGGTTTTTTTTCCTGCCACAGAGGTTTCTTTTTTTAAAAAAAAAAATTATTCCCAGGATGATATTCCTGAGCATACTTCAAAAATCCAAAGGGCTAAAATATGCTATTGGTGGCATTGCAATTTTCTGCTGTACTTCATTCTATCATTCTAAATCAAGGGTGTCAAAGTCAATTTCATTGAGGGCTGCATCAGGGCTGTGGTTTACCTCAGTGGGCTGGGTGAGTGGGTGTGGTCAACTGGGTGGGTGTGGCCAGATTGACACCATTCCCCAAATTGCTGGCATGTTTCCACTTTGCACTGGGTAGACCGGCCTGAAGCCACACTGGCCCAATGTTTCCTCTTTGCATTGGGTAGATGGAACTGAAGCAACATGGGTAGACCAGGCCAAAGTGACATGGGCTGGCCCCTTACATTTTCTAGGATGGCCCCATGGAGTGGAACCAACCATATTGCAGGCCAGATCAAGCCCATGGGCCTTGTATTTGACACCCCTGCTCTAAATCCTCCATGGCTGCCCACACCTGAGAGTCTAAGAAAACCCAAAGCCAGGAAAGTCCTCATGATGCCTTCTCCTGCAATTTAATGGGAGATTGAAAGGTCATAGAGGACCACTGGAGAAGTAATAATATGATGAGAGAAAGGACATAATTTGAACTTTCCTTTATATGTGCAAAACATATTTTCTACCATACCATTGAACCTGATGTTTACCTCAGTCTTCTCCCTATCTTTGAATTAAAGAAAGTTCCTATCATTCATAATGCATCAAAGTTTTAGAATAGGTATAGGTGGTTTCATGGGAAAAAAAGAAGAAGTAGCAACATCAGGGTTAAATGGTTAATAGGCCCAGCATTTTATTCTGAGCATGACTTAATTTTATTCTGTCTTAATGGGATATTCTACAGTGATTTTACACATGCCTTTTCCTTTGAGATGAAGCATCTCTAAGTTGTTGCTTCTGACACATGGATAGATTAAGAATCAGAGCAGACAGTGTACAGAATCCATGTAGCCTGTCTGTCTCAAATACTCTGAAAAAAAAAAAGATTGAAAGGACTCTGAATGAGTCAGTATTTTGAGAATTCCCTTCTGGGTCAACTTCTCATTCAATTTGTTTCCCTTATAAAGCAATTGCCATCCAGTCTTCTTAGAGAAATAGTAGATAAATGTGTATCACTTGACATGAGCCATGGCTATCTCTAACATTAGGGAGCTGAGGTGGCATAGTGGTTAGAATACAGTATTGCAGGCTAACTCTGTCTATAACCTGGAGTTCGATCCTGACCAGCTCAAGGTTGACCCATCCTTCCATCCCTCTGAAATCAATAAAACCCAGATTTGGGAGAAATATGCTGACATATGTAAATTGCTCAGGGAGTGCTTTAAGTCTATAATGGAGTATATAAGTCTAATTAATATTGCTAGGGAGACAACCATCTCAGGCAAGTATTGTTGGGATTGGAGTAGCTCATGGCTTTTACTTGATTGTTGGATGACAAAAGAGTATATGCCATCTGGCCTATCCAGGACAACCTGACGTATTGGGCTTCTTCTGTTTGGGGTAATGGATGTCATCTCATCATTGACATCGAAGTCTGCTTCAGCTGCCAGTCTTACAAAGTTTTGTGTTTAGAAGAATAAAGGGGAAAAACATTTAAACATGCCTTGTATGAATTGAATTGAATTGAATTATTTACTGTCATTGTCAGTATACATGCAACGAAATTCACATAACACCCAGAGACCAGACTCAACATGCACAGAAACATGTTGTGTGTGTATCAGCTTTATTTAGTAGTTTCAGGGTAAGAGGGAACTCCTTCAGAGAGTCTGGGCCATAAAAAGATTCTAAGAGATTTTCCTTCTCCAGTGAGTCCTTTCTTTTTTGCCATCTAATGAGAAGGAAAGACTCATTAGAGAAGAGCTTAATGCTGGGAATGATTGAGGGCAAAAGAAGAATGGGACTGCCGAGAAGGAGGTGGCTGGATGGAGTCACTGGAGCAGTAGGTGTGAACTTAAATGGACTCCAGATAGTGGTAGAGGACAGGAAGGCCTGGAGGAATGTTGTCCATGGGGATGCAATGGGTTGGACATGACTTTGTGACTCACAACAACAAGAAGAGATTCCGATACGATCTTTATTATTACCATTAATTTAATGTCCACTTAAAACTTGTAGACATCCAGATGTTCCTGGAATATGACACTTAATAGTGAATATTGGTAACAAAGGTTCTCCATCCCTCCATCCCTTATTATTCAGCAACTAATTTTGGTATCAAGAAACATTGGGACTTGGACAAGTACAGGTAAAAGTTACAGTGGTATCGAGCTATTCAGAACATGAGTTAAGAATTTTCTGGCAGTGTAATTCTCTCAGGCTGAAGAATAGCCTAATCTTTCAAACCTCATGATAAATCCACAATGGAGGACTAGATCAAATGGTTGTATTTCATGCAAAGAAGTTGCAATGAATAGAACCCCAAAAGAACCCTTTCCAGCAGCTATCTCCACATTATGGGACATCTCCATACAGTGCATGGAGCCCCCAACCTAGTAACCTTTGATAAGACATTTTGCACATTGAGCTTTTAGTGCTGATCATGTGGAAGATCCGTCATGATGAGACAATTTATCTTTCCTGTACTTTTGATTTGGTTTGGACTTTTTTTTTATTGGTAGTATTGTGTTGTTTTGATAGTTACTGGGAACTCCTGACGTGGGGAGGAGGAATATATATTTAAAATAAATGCAGTATTGATTTCAGGTGAATGTTGAGAAACCACATGGCGTCTAAAACACTTTGATAGGGGAATTCTTTAAACAGAATAATGATGACTTCTCTTTCTTTGGAGGTTGTCAGCAGAGACTGGACTACCTTCTCTTAAGAATGGCTGTGCCTTAGCCCCTTTTTATCTATGATTCTATTATTTAAAACTATTTCTGTTCCAAATGGGATGTTGCTTGGACAATAAAGTCTCATTAGTGTTGCCGTGTTTCTTTGTGCCCCCTTTTCCTGACCTCGTGGCTCAGCTCCTGACACTCAGCCTCTGCTTTTACTGCCCCCTTTTGGCATTACATTGACCTGCTTTTGAAATCTTTTATATACTATTGACCTTGGGTTTTTTTGTTTTTTGTTTAATAAAGTTTTATTGAGTTTTAACAAAACAAATAAAACATCTTATTTGAGTACAGCATGGTTCCGGGTTATCACATTTCCATACAGACACAATTTCATATGCATATTCATCTTATGTATTCAACTTCATATCTTCTTACTCTTTTTCCAACTTCTCACTATTTGTCCCT